>NC_056727.1:1102060362-1102180362 GCF_019279795.1 Protopterus annectens | reverse complement strand
TATTAAAAAACATTATTATTATTAATTTTACATATTCTGGTCCTTTTCAGACATCCACAAAGTGCCTTTTGCATATACATGTATGTGATCTGACATTTTCAGGGAAATTATGTCAATATTTGTGGATTTTACATCCCTTTATGTCCATATAGACTGCTGTATGTGGAAAAATTCTGCGTACACTACGGACACTGACATGAAGCCTACACAGATGCCTTTCTGCTTGTTGGATCACTCCACCTGGGTCATTTGCATAAGATTCAATTGCTTATCATGAAATTTGCATTCCATGGAACTTTCCTTGCTTGCAGATGCTTGCGCACTGCTAAGCAACACTTACTGAATCTAAAATTGTGCAGGCTTGTGTACGCATCACACAGCGATGCATTTAGCCCCCCAAAAAATAGGCTTTACTGAATTTCTCCCATTATTTAACAATAAAGGAACATTAATTAACAAAATGTCAACCTATAGATCTCAACTTAGTTTATATATAAGATGGACATAAATTGACTGCTGAGGAAATACAGGAGAACCAAAAACTGCCCATCTTTGACTGCAGGATAATACCCTGACACTCATTTATGTTAGAAACAAGAAAACACAATGCCATTATTTGACAGACATCCAGAAGGAAAATTGTAACTGTACCATATGTGCATAAAAATTTCAACCTGACAAGCATCTAGCTGCATTCTTAAGTCCTTTAACCTGAAGGGAAAGAAACATATTCCATTTGCTCAATTTGCATTCAGCACTAACCTTTGAGCAAGTCTTAGATCTTCAAATATGTAGGTTTTGTCTCACTATATAAACCATTATTTAATGCATCATAATTTACAAAGGAGAACTTATGCTGAGTTATAGCAGCATGCAAAAATGCATACTGTTATACTGCAGAGTGTTCAGTTTATTTTAACATCTGTATACATAATGATGGATGTAGTTGAGAGTGTGTGTGTGTGTGTGTGTGTGTGTGTGTGTGTGTGTGTGTGTGTGTGTGTGTGTGTGTGTGTGTGTGTGTGTGTGTGTGTGTGTGTGTGTGTGTGTGTGTGTGTGTGTGTGTGTGTGTGTGTGTGTGTGTATATATAGAGAGATACACTGCCCATAGGAGCAGCAGAGAGGCAATGGTAACAAAATGTGCTACTGTTGTCATTCTTATACAAAATGAAAGCAGGTTAAATATACTTCAGCATGACTCATATCACCTGCTGCCTTTCCTGGCCAAAAATACAATTGATGAGTTTATGAATGCATATTTAATGTCATTATTTACCCCTGCAAGTTAAACTGAATACTACCTATGTTTTCTGCACATTGTCAAACATAAGGTAGTTGAAATCCATGTTTTCTGTGGTATGTTAAATTTGACAGGACTTCTGGTGATGCAGATACCGATATGTTCTTGAGGACTGCATGACCTAAATAGTGATCATATGCCAGTCATAATGAAAGGCAGCTTACAAGTTTTCAATATGTTGTAGATGTGCTCCAACCACTTTTTTGCGTGATTTCACCTTGATGGTTGTTGTTAAGTCCAGTTAGTCTTACTGTCTTGGGCTACTGCATATTGATGTGTACAGCATGTGTGAATATTGCTAAGTGTTGTACTATAGCTACATTTTCTGGGCATATAGCTTCTGCCATTTGCTGTTGTTTATTTTTCCATGAAAGTTGTAAATACAAAGGCAGAAGTGTATAGTAATGTGATATTTCTCATGCTCACACAGCCAGTTCTCGCTGTTGTCTTACATGGTCTTGCAGGCAGTGTTTGGTAGTGGGTGTGCATTACAATAGGGTTATATATTTTACTGGTAGTGTATAGATGATCAGTCATATTGTCCATGTAGTACTATGTCCATCTAGAATGCCAACTTCATAGTCCAGGGCAATAGCAGAAGAAAGCATTTATATGAGTAAGGCAAATGCAGCAGATGGTGTATGACATTACCTCTTGTTTAATATACTACTTTCAAAAAATCACTGCAGATAGGGACTATCCCAAGAATATGGAAAGAGGTTTTCTTTGTTCCAGTTCCCAAAGAAAGAGATCCTACTAGGGTTGGGAATTACTGACTAATAAGTCTGATGTGTATCTTGTAAAAATGTTTTAATGGGTCATATCAGGACATATTATTGTTTCAATGATCTTAAAGTAGAACAGAACTCAACATGGGATTCTCTCAGGTCATTCTTGTATTACAAATTTAATTTATTTTTTTCAACCCCTCTCAGAAGCTTTGAAAGACAGTTGTCTATTTATGTGATGTACCTGGACATGGCCATGGCTTTCAACTCAGTTCCACACTCTACAGTAATGTTATTAGTGATTGAGGATAATATAAATGATTATGTGGTAGATAAATGAAAAAAAATGGCTAAATTGTATGAAATGTAGGGTTAGAATTTGTAATATTCTGTCAAAAGAGAAATTATTAGCTCTGGTGTATCTTAGAGTTCTGTTCTCTTTACATTTTTAATATATTCATGTCAGATTTTCCTGCTACCAATAAAATTTGGCTAGGCAAAAACACAGACGACTTGAAAGTGTGTTCTGCAACAACCAGTGTTAGTGGCCAGTACATAGTTCAGGAGTACTTTGACACTCTATGTCCTGGGCAGTATTAAATTATATGAAGTTCAATGTCAAAAAAGGTATGCAAAGGACAGTTCAGTCCTGAAAGATTTTATTTTATTTACTTATTTTATTTTACATTTGTTAGCTGGGAGAGTCTAACTGGATATATGTCCATTTTCAGTGGAGGCCCGGGGAGAAAAGCTCCACAGTAGAAAAATCATTAACAAGAGAAAGACATGTCAACCAAAAGGTTCAATTAAACAAAATATAGAGTAAACAATATTTATACTTCACATAGAAGTATAGTACATATAAGATAGTGAGTTAACCAAAGAGTGTATTTGTCAACATTGACAGGCTACATTAATGTATACATGTTATAGAGGTGTTTAACAGCAAGTATAGCAGGAAGATAGAGTAGATAACTTCCATAACTCATTTCTACACATGAGAGACATACTCTGTCCTTTAGGTTTCTTTACAGTGTTCAGAGATACTATTACCCCAGGCAGACATTACAAAAGCAGTAAATAAGCTGTTACTCGAGTTGCTGGAAAAGAGACATATGAGTTACTATCCAGGGGTAGTACAAGTACATAATCAGTGATTCAGGAAGTGTGGTTTGAGTAGTTTTTTGAATTGGGTGGTGGAGTTGTTATTTATTATGTGGGCTGGAAGGGAGTTCCAGATTTTAGAGATGAAGTGGCTATAAACGGATCTACTTACCTCATTTTTAAAGTTTGTTACCTTAAGGAGGTGTTGGGTACTTGATTTTAGGGATCTGGTAGTGGTGTAAGGCTGGAGTAGTTGCTGCAGTGTGTTGCCACTGCCAGGATGATGTAGTGCTTTGTGAGCAAGTGCTAGTTGGTTGACTTTAAGGGTCAGGGGGAGTTCTAGCCAGTTAAGTTTTTTGAGGCTTTCACAATGGTGGGTTCTAGAAGGTAATCCTGTGGCAAATCTGGCTATTTTATTGTAGCAGCTATCTAGTTTGTTGAGCTCAGTTTTTCAGAGATTGGTAAGTATGGGGGAGGCATAAAGTAGGGTCAATGGGAGATGTGTCCTGGCTGTGGTAACCTTAGAGTGACTGGTGTGAAACTGTTTTTTGCAATACAGTAGGCCCATTTTTCTGTGGACTCTTTTTATGGTCTGGGAGATATGAATGTCAAATTTAAGGCTATTGCCAATTTCAAGGTCTAGCAGTTTGGCGTGACAGGGTGTGATGATGGTGTTATGAGAGGAGATTGAAAAGTTAGATGAAGAGGGTGGAGATCTGTGAGGGCTGAAGAGGAGTAATTTAGTTCTGGCTGGGTTTAGAATGAGGTTTTGGTTAGTGATCCATGTTTCTGCCAGGGAAAAACATTCTTGTTTTAGGGAGAGGAGGTGGTCAAGGGAGTTGTCTGCACAGATAATGGTGGTATTATCTGCATATTGGACTATTGAGGCTTTGGGTATGGTGGATGATAGTTGATTAGTAAATAGGGTGAAGAGTAGAGGACCCAAGACAGAGCCTTGTGGTACCCCTAGGGAGACAGACAGTAAGGGAGAGAGCTGATTTAGCCATTTTACAGCTTGTTGCCTACCATCTAGGCAGCTCTTAAACCAATAAATAGTAGAGAAGCTGAGATTTAGGGTGGTTAGTGTATGAAGCAGTTTTTCATGGTTGACCATGTCAAAGGCGTTAGATAAGTCTAAGATAGTTGAAGATACTAGCAGTCCATTGTTTCTGTGGTTATTGACGGTATTAGTGAATGATGTAAGTGCGGTGGTGGTGCTATGAAAGGGTCTATAACCATGTTGCTGAGTGGACAGTAATTTGTTTTCTAAGAGGTATTTCATCAGTTGCATGTGGACAACCTTCTCTAGAAGTTTTGATAGGGGAGATAGTATAGCTATGGGTCAATAGTTACTAAGTTCTACAGAGGTACCACTTTTGTGCAGTGGTGTAATATATGATATTTTCCACAGATGGGGTATTTTGCACTCTGAGATAGATCTGTTTATTAATATGGAGACAGGGTAGTCTATTGCTTCAGCTGCTAGTTGCAGATATTCGGAAGGTATATTATTGGCAGCTGTAAAGGCTGGCCTAAGTTTTAGGATTAATTTTTGTATGATTTTGGTTGGCACTGGGTTGAAGGTGAAGATGGGGTAACTAAGATTTGTTTTGGGTGAAGAGGGTGTTTTAGTTGGGGATGGATTGTTGGGGCTTAGTTGGTTGTTGGCCAGGTTTTGGATATTTTCTGTGAAGAATTTGTTGAGCTGAGTGGAAATGTTGCCATGGTTGTTCACTATTTTGGGGGTGGGGGTGGTTGTTTTCCCTGGTTGCAGTACAGTGTTGACAGCAGCCCAGAACTTTTTTGGGTTGTTAATATATTTATTCTGCATATTTTGGTAGTAGGAGATTTTGTCTATTTTAATAAGTTGTTTGACTTTGTTACGTAACTGAAGGTATGTTTATTTGTCTATTTGGGATTTGCTTTTATGATAGTTTGTCCATGCTTTGTTCCTATCTCGGAGTAATGTTTTAGTATTTAAAGTTAGCCAAGGTGCATGTTTAGTTCTGATTCTTGTAGTTCTAGGAGGGGCATGGTGATTAAGTATGTCAATGAAGGTATAATTGAAGTATAGTACTGCTTCATCAAGGTCCAAAGTTTTTAGAGGGGTCCAGTTGCATAGTTTTAAGTCAATATTGAAGTTGAGTTGGTTGAAGATTTTTCTATTCCTACATTCCCTGACAGTTTATTGGTTCAGTTGGGGAGTTTTGCTTCTTATTTAAAATGTAGCTAGGTCTTCACTGAGGGCATCTGGCAGGCAACCAGAGTGAGCTATAAGGGAAGGATGAGACACTAGTATCCAGTCTAGTATAGATTGTTGTCTGGTTTTTATTGTCTGTTCTGGTGGGGGGAGTTATTAGTTGGGTTAGTCCATGTAGATTGATGTGGGAAATAGGGTTTAGACTGGAACAGTTATCCCAGTCAATATTAAGGTTGCCTAATAGGATGTTTTCTTGAGGAAGGGTGTTGTTCATCCATTCTAGTAGTTTTTCTGTGATGGTAATATTGTTCCCTGTGGGGATGTAACATCCTATAATGTTGATATGTTTATGTGGGTTAAGTTTCAGTTTAGTGAAGATGAGTTCAGTGTTATCTAAGTCTGGGGTTGTTATGTCTAGTTTTTCTAAGATAAGGTGAGTTTTATATAGTATTGCTACTCCTCCACCACTTTTTCCTACTCTGTCATTTCTGATTATATTGTAGCCTGGTGCTGTGATTTCATTATCTTGAATTAGGGGCTTCAGCCAGGTCTCTGTCAGAATGACAATATCTGAATAGTAAAATATTAAGGCATGGAGGTCATGGACCTTATTTAAGATGCTTCTAATATTTAGATTTATGAAGAGGAGTGAGTTTGTGGGCCTTTGGGGTAGGGTTGTATTTAGGTCTGGGATTGGTCTATCTGGACCGAATGGGCCTGGGTTGGGGTGTATATCACCGCAGCATATTAGTGCTGTTTTCAGGTGTGCATAAAGTTTGACTAGTTTGTAGATGAGTTTTGTGTAATTAAGAGTGGTGTGGGATTGGCTATTTGATGGGTATAGCTTGTGTCTGAGGTGGTGAATTATGATGATGTGATAGTTGTATGGGGTTAGTTGTAACTATGGTATGTGGTTTGGAGTATTGGGGGATGTTCCTTTATAAGGAATGAATAGTGTGTAGGTAAGTGATATTTGATAACTGGTAATGGTGGTTAGCAGAGTGAGGGAAGTGATGCAAATGGTATATAGTAGGAGTTGAGTGTGTGAGGGTTGAGATGGTGATATCATGGTGTAGAGGTGAAGTACCTTGTGTCAACCAATAACCCCAAATACCCACAGCTATTATTCAATAGTATGATCCCACCAAAAATATGATAAATAAAAGTCAACTAGGATAACAGCAAAGACTGATCACTGTAGTTATAAATGATCAAGTGTTAAAAAGCATCCAGCACATAAGATTCTAATATCAATGTAAGTAAAAATACATTTGACAAAAAAATCAGGCACATTCAAAACAAAAAGTCATAAATATGGCTTCTAGCGAAAACAAATGTCACTCCACCACTTGTAAAGGTGTCCACAATCATAAAATGACTTAGTGCATATACAACTTTAGAATTAGTTCCTAATAGACTTCATCCTCCCACCATTACTGAAAAAAAATAGACATATAAACACCACACAAGAAAATGTATATTAAAAATAGCTTTCTTCACACCGAAAATGTACTTTCAAGTGCAACTGAATTATAGCGTAAGCTTTGGAAAAAAGAGGGCTTTACTATTCTAAAAAGTGTAGCCTACAAACAAAACACTTATAAAAAATGGTTGTGGTCTAACATTAGACAAGCAAATACTTGGTCAGACATTTTAAGAAAATTGTACACAAGAAATAAAAAATAAACATTTCCCACAAGAACACACTTGAGACTAGCCCCAAAATAGGAAACATATCCCTCACGAAATACTCTGTCTTGGTTTGGTAGTTTCAATAACAAGGGGTCATGGCCTCAAATTCAAAATGACTAACGGCCACCCCCCGGCCAGCAATCTGCTACACATTTCAAAATGTGGACCAAACAAGTCTTTATAGAGGATTAAAATATAATTTACCAACAAAAAAAGTGTCCCTTTTCAATCCACAACAGTGCTCAAAGTCAGGAGTTCAGGCGCCTAGGCAGCGAGATATTTCCATGTGGTACATTTGACTGGGGACACATGGCTGAAGTGATATTCAGCTGCAGAGAAATATGGCTGTTTGCAAATTCCCTGTGGGCAAAGAGAAGCACACCCTGCCATGCTCACAGCTTTAATAACCAAATGAGTGGTGGCAAAAGAATTAAAGAGTGCTGTGCTCAGCGTACAGTACACACTTATGTAACTACAACATGTAGAAGTGTGCTACAGCATGGAGGAAATCCTGCAGGCTACTGTAGTCACATTTATGCTCCAGTATGTGTTTTAGGTAATGTTCCCTAGACACTGTGAAGGGGGTAGTGGTCTACACACTCCAATTATAAAGGCACTGCCCATTGTGCACTGCATTTTTACTGTCACTGACATGCCCTCTGGCCAGCCTGCTGCTGCCTGCCTGCCATATTGCCTGCTGTCTCACATTCCCTTGGGGACCATGGACATTGTTTTCCCCCTGTGCATTTGGTTACTGAAGTTGTGGGCATGGCAGAATATGCTTCTCTTTGCCCACAGGGAATTTGCAAACAGCCACATTTCTCTGCAGCTGAATGTCACTTCAGGCATGTGTCCCTAGTCAAATGTACCACAAGGAAATGCCTCGCAACCTAGGCGCCTGAACCCCAAAGTTAGACTACACCACAAAAAAAAAAGCGAAAGGAAGTCTACTTTTACGCCAATACACTGTACGTTAGTGGTAGCACTTCTTTAAACAATATTTAGTTTCAAACAGTTCACCTCTTAGATTTCGTTGCCTTGGCTTTGGGCTTTGCTACCTTTTTCTGTCTCTTTGCTGCGCCTGCTGCCCTGGTTGGCTTCTTAATCTTTGTATTCCTTGCAATGGACCTGGGCTTTTTTCACACTCAGTTACACTGTCTATTACTGTCCTGTCACTTAACTTCATCTCTGTTCATTGATCACCCTTTGACATGCTCAACAGCAAAACCTTCAAACAGCTGTGTAATGTCTTCCTCTGTAGTATCAATTGCCAGACACAGGTGCTGTGCTCTTGGAATTTTCCTCTTTACTACCCAAGAAGACGATGCAGTCAATCTAAGGACAAGCTGTCATGCTAAACTGCTCTGCTTAAACATATCGCAACTGTCTTCAATCTGCTAATGCATTCGCAAGACAACTTTCTTTAAACTCTATTAACAAAAATTAGATTTGTGGAGTTTCATCTCTATATTGCAATTCTGCAACACCACCCAAGAAACAAGAAAAACTGTAATTTAGTCAAACCGCAAAATAATCTCGCGGATTAATAATAATAATAATAATAATAATAATAATAATAATAATAATAATAATCATAATAATAAGTTATCAAAGTTATTTGGGTGTTGGGCTTAAAAAACTGATAATAAACCCTGTTTGGGGCTGAATCTTATAGATGCCATCAGGAGACGTTATTATGAGATTAAAAACCTATTTAGAACTTTTGTTAGTGGGAATAAAAGGTTTTGATCCCTGTTCATAAGGCAGTTGTTATACCAGTTATGAAATATAGGGCATCAATTTACATGTATGATAGTTCACAGTTAGATAAACTTGAGATGGTGCAGAAACACTTTACTAGACAAATTAGGGGTCTGAGGGGGCTGAAATATAAATAGGTTGACGACACTATCATTTTATTCCATTAATTGCAGGGGCAATCTAAATGTAAGAAGTGTTTAATGATGTTTATGGAGCAAGTGTAGGAATAAATAGTCATCACCTAATGACACTGAATAACTTTTTAGTGGATGCAAAAATTTGCAAAGCTAATTTACTGCAAATCTCTTTTCATTGTAGTAAAGGAAAGTGATGACTTCTATCCTACTTAAGATAAGAAAACTTGATTCTGTTACATTGTTTGAAAGAGGTTTTAACAAATGGTTTGGGGGGGGGCAGAATATTAGATCCAGGGCATGTTTGTGTCAAACTCTTTAAAGGACATTCTAGGCTTTGAGTTACATAGAATAACATTGGACATTGATCCATACTTATTGTAGAATACAACAAAACATACAGAAGGCTCTCTGGTGAATGTTCAAATGTTGCAGATTTTAAAAGTAAGATGGAAAAAGAGATTAATAATTCTAGATATTGCACTGTGCACTAAGCATATAAGACAATGTGAAAGAAAATGTAACTTGGATTTTAGCAGTCAAAAGGGAGGAACTTCCCAAGTTTGATCCTCTAATGGTCTCCAGCATAAAATGAAGATAAGAGATTGGGAGGAGCGTACAAAGGCAAATTATAGTAAGGGTAGGTGACTCAAGAGCTACTGTTTGTATAGGCATTCAATATTCTGGATACAATGGGAGGGTAAAAGAAATTAAATGGTTTAAGGTTAGTGACTTCCCAAATGATTACTTTCTTGCTTACTGACAGCAGTAATGAAACAGGAGAGGGAAGGAATTTTGTTGTCATATAAACATAACTGCTGGACAACAAGGTCAAGAATAGAGTGGATGGGTCGGTTGATAGGAAAATTGTGTGCCACAGTTAGTTAAAGAACAAAATAGTGCAGTTACAGAAAAATGTTTCAAAACACAGCTCCAGCACCAAAAATAACAGAACAAAATCATGAGCAACATGCATCTTATATTCCTGGTATAGAAATACACAGAAACTTGACATTTTAGGTTTGAAATGCTTACAGATCAATTCATTGAGGTGCAGCTTCAGAGTTAATTCAGTCATAAAGTACACAAAGCCACACTAGGGTGTGCTATAAACAACAATTAAGAAAAGCAAAACAAACAAAATAACCCACCGTTAAATAACTCTGAAAAGTCTGAGCAACTCAAGACACTTAGAAAATGGTAGCAATTTACACCATCTCACAAGGCCAGTTACTATAACATTTCAAGGCATTTAGAAAGCAGTCAGCTGGAGCAATACTAACGTTTGTCAGTTATTTGTTTAAGTTGGTTAGTGGCTTTTCAGACATGGCTCTATCTAATTCCTAAGGCTTAGCTAGCACTGTGGTACAGGAAATGGTTATTTGGGTTTGATTAGTGATTTGTATGTCTGAGGTATTCAAATGTGACCATGTGCATGTTCATCTTGAGAGAAGAGCACACACCTGAATACACTTGATGGCTGATGTCTGGCAGATCCTGAAGACATGCAGAGGAGAGATTGTTTTCAGGGAGTCAAGGTATTGGCTGAGTCACTGCCCATTGCACATTTATGCTTAGGCACTAGTAGTATGTGTAAAGACATGGAAATTAGTGCGTAAAAAAAATCCTTGTCAGCTACATGAGGCTTTTTTTGTATGCCTCAGTCTCCTCATAGGCCCCAAACAAAAGGTGATAAAAGTCTAGTTGAGGTTTGTCAGTTTAGATAAATCAGGTGAATGAAGCTAGACTCCATGGAACAGCCAATGATCATCTGTGTGAGTGGGCAAAAAATTAAAACAAATATCTGAAGTTCAGCTCTGAGGGCTCAACATGCTGAGTTAAACTGCTCAGAATCCAACCTGCAGAGGAAACTAAAAAGTAAGCTTCAAGTGATTACAGACAATACTACAGTGATGCCATATATAAACAAGCAAGGAGGCACCAGTTCGAACCCTCTGTGCAGGCTAGCATTGATAGCATGGGGTTCGCTCTTCAGCATACCTTAACTCTACAAGCATCTTGCATTCCATCAAAGCAAAGCATTGTGTTAGCAAGCTGAGAAGGTCGAGGACAGACTCTCACAAATGGAAATTAAATGAGGAGGTCTTCCAGGAATTTATCCAGTTGTCGGTAACACCTCAAGTAGATCTGTTTGCTGCCTTTCAAAACAGATGACTGAAAAATCCTTCTCCAGGATGCCTTGCAAAAAAAAACCCTGGAAAACAATACCTTTTCTTTCCTGTGGTTGGGAATATTTATTTATGCCTTCCTACACTTTCTATTGATATTTAGAGTTATTTTTGAAGATTCAGAAGGACTCCCCAAAGAATATTGTGTTGACCTCATTTTAGCCCAGGCAACGTTGGTTCTCCCTACTTATTATATTGTCAAAGGGTAATTACGCGAAGCTTCCTCATAAGCTGGACCTACTCACACAAGACAGTGGAAGTGTGATACAGCCCAGTCTCAAACATCTTTAACAGATGGCCTGAATGGTTCAATTCTAATTTGGTTGTGGAAACTCCTTCCAAAGGATATGCTGTAGGTACTAAAGGAGGCAAGAAACCTGTTACTAGGAAATCTTATACTGCCAAATGGAAAAGATTTTCTAGTTGGTGTGTAGCCAATAACCAGGGACTTATTAGGGATTATTTACTACTGCTTCTCAAATATTTGGGTGGTTTACTAACCTCTGGCCTGTCCAGGCAGAGTGCCAGTGCATGAACCAAACAAATAAGCACAGCGAAAGTGCACAGGCTGAATCCATTCAATGAAAACTACAGTAGGAAGATAACTTTTAGATTTTTTTAATCAAAAGAAATAAAAAAGTAAATCAACAATAATGACATAAATTAGACATGAGTTTAGCACTTTTGCCCCTAGTCTATCTAAAATAGACATCTTCAGAAATAATCAATGCAATGACATAATTGCATTTAAATACTGTTCATATAACAACTTATATTTAAAGAGACAAACCATAAAATATCATACAACTCTTTTTTGAAAGATAAATATTACATGCCCATACTGAGAATTGTTGTATCTACCACAACATTGCAAAAATCTGTTATTTCCTTCTATAAAAAATGAATCATTAATAGTTTACAAAATATAAATATATTATATAAATATAAATAAAATAAAATAAATATTAAAAAATAACCAATTTAAACAGTTCACACAAGCCATTTAATAATCATCTAAATCATAATTTAGCTGCTTACAGTTGTAAAACTGATTTAATTTAAGTATACTAATTTAAACCTGAATGGAGGGGCAGTGATATTTAACTTCAATTGCCATAATAACTCCCTTTCATATTTCCCTTCTACCATTATTAAAATTAAGGGCTGCCAAAGTGTAAAGACTGTTATATGTTCAATATGACAGCAGATGGCGCCAGTTCATTAATACGCAGATATGTATAGACTAAACAAGTATATTTTTTAAATGTTCGGATTTTAATGATTATTAATGTTATATGAATTAAATATTATAATCTATCAACTTTTAAGAAACCTATTTATGATACATCAAGTGAGTTCTATATTTATTTATTTATTTTAGATACATTTGTGGTGATAATATACAAGCCTTACTTAATATTCATGAGCCTTTTAAGAGAGCCTGATTAGTGGGTTTGAAATGTTTTTTAAGATTTTAATTGGTTAATGTAGTTGTTTGTGAGCTATTTAAGATGCAATTAGTGTATTTAATTATTATCTGATGAAGTCCAAGTTTTACTTGGACGAAAACGCGTACTGTGTAATAATTGCGTTAATGTTTTCTTGGTTTTGTGGATATCAATAAATCGTGCAGTTTTACTAAGTTGGTGGAGTGCCTCTCTATTAGCCCATTGCGCTCTTTTGGATTCTTTGTAGTGATTTGTGAGTGCACTTTTCGCAGTTTTTTTGGATATAAATATAAATAAAATAAAATAAATATTAAAAAATAACCAATTTAAACAGTTCACACAAGCCATTTAATAACCATCTAAATCAGAATTTAGCTGCTTGCAGTTGTAAAACTTATTTAATTTAAGTATACTAATTTAAACCTGAATGGAGGGGCAGTGATATTTAACTTCAATTGCCATAATAACTCCCTTTCCTCCAATCCAGTCTCCGAAGCACAACCTTTTGGGTTAGGAGTTACAATTTCTAAGATACTAAACATAAACTTAATAAAGTTCCTATACTGTTCACTGTGTTTAAACAAAGTGTTATTGGTATTTTTTTTTTTATTTTAATATCATGCCCATGTTCATAAATTTATTTTCTCAAAGTTACAACAACATTTCTGTTTAGCCTACATAAAAACTGAGGCATGTGGAGTATTTTGCTACATATACTAAGCCTTACTTCAACAGTTACTACTTTGAAACTTCAAGATAAAATTAGAAATGGTCTCCAAATTGACATGTTCTCCTAGTAAAATATTAGCAAATTGGTTACAATGTCCACATTTGTGGGTGCCTTTAACATTCACCCTCTGATTACTACCACAGACTTTTCATTTTTTGCAATAAGGCTTTCAAATTATTTGGGGTTTTGTAAACAAATCTGGTGTGTTTACCAATACTTTTATAAACAGAGTTATTAACCCTAAAAATACTCCACTTGCTCTTAATAATATCCTTCATACAGGTGGAACCTTTGTTAAATTGAAGAACAAAAGCTCTTTCAATTCCTTATCTACACCAGAATTCAAATCAGGGATCTCAAAATTATCCGTAATCACACCTAACTCTAAAAAAGGTTTAAACCTACTTTCCCCTTTATTTTCCTAGTTGCTCACTAATTTCCTCCAACAATATTCTAGGGTACTCTCTGTCAAAAAAAAAAAAAAAAACATATTCTCCACTTTTTCTTTTTCCTTGTTATAAACTTCCTTGTTGGAAACCATTCATGCCAGTTTTATAAAGTGGCCTTTAATACAACTTTTTTTTAATAAATAGGTTGAAAACTCTTACAGTGAAGGTATGCATTTGTAAAAGTTGCTTCCTATATATATTAGATGTAAAATCTTCATCTATCTCAGTTACAGATGTGTTCAGAAAATTTGCCTCGTTAACATCAAACTTCTATGTAAATCTTAGGAAGATGGTTTTCTTCAAATAATCCATGAATTGAGGTATAATCCCCTGTGGTTCCTGCCATAAGATGAATACATCATCCAGGAGTTGCAAATATACATCATAATGTTTAACAAATGGGAAAAGAATAAATACTTTCTTTCCCAATTTAACATTATAAGGTCTGGAAATACAAGGGTATGCACTGCACCCATGGCCACACCCTCTCCTGGTGATAAGCTTCCCCTTCAGATAATATAAAGTTATTCTAAAGTATAATATATATCAGCTCTATAACTAAACTGGTTTCATTTCTACAGAAGAAATTACAAGTGAGGAGGGCTGCATGGAAAATAAGCCCACCACGTCCAATGTCAAAAATCCAATAATTTTGTACCACATATTGTTTTCTATTATCCATAGGAAGTCCCACAAATCTTTCAGTATATGTGGAACCACATTATTTAATGTTTTTAATATTTTATCAATATAGACAGCCAGAGGATATGTTTTTGAGCTCTGAGCAGCCTATAACAGGTCCAAACAGGGGGTTCAAAATGTTTTTATGGATTTTAGGAATCCCAAACATGACTGGTATTAAGGGATTTGAAATTTTCAAAAAAATCCTATAACGATACCTTGTAAAAAATAACTTCCAATTATAAATTGATCTTTCACATTGCAATATTGACTTTATTTTTAGAAACTTTATGTGCATTCATCATGAAGTATTTTAAAAATGGCACAGGAATAATAATAAAAATAAATATAACCACCCCACCCTTATCATAATTCACAATGATGTATCATTGTTCAATGACCTTAAAAAGGCTTGTTCATCTTTAGAAAGATATTGGTTGCAAAATCTTCTTCTACACTTGTCCAACTTGTAAATATCAATTATACACGCATCTTCAAAAGTTTGATCTAAGGGTTGTAAAGCTGAGTTAAATATGTTTCTTTTATATAATATTCCTTTCAAGTGTCTTTTTCACCCCAGAAAAATGTATTGTCAAATTTAAATTTCTATTTAACAATTTTAATTCTAAAATAACATCCACTATATCAAACTTTTTATTGGAGATAGACGTGAAACCCTTTTCAAATAATATAAAATAATTTAGGGTAATATTGAGGTGGCTGTAATTAAACATGTGAAAACCATTTTGTGACCATCAACCCATCATATTCTGAAATTACACATTCTATTCATCAAGGGGGGATCATGCACTGGCAACCATGATAGCCCTTTAGGGTATCACTCGCTATGCAGGTCAAAAAGGTTAGTGAACAAGCTACCTGATCAAAGTGGCTACAATCAACAGAGGTGGAGTAGAATCAAGAGGGGGAGAGGCAGGGGTAGAGAAAAGAGATGTAATAATTAGAGACAAGATCTACTTTCACATTTTTAATTACAGCCACCTCAATATTACCTTAAACCATTTTATGTTATTTGAAATGGGTTTCACTTGTGACGAGTTGTCATATTATATTATATTGCATGCATACACTATTTGCTGCTTCATGGGATGCACAAGGCTGATCAACTGTTATTAATATCTCTATGCATATCTGTAATGCAGCTATGTCTAAGGAAAACACTAGGGCATTCATTGTGTGTTTCTGTGTTCCTTAAAGTATCAAATAATTCTGATACGTTTTTACCATCTGAAAAAATAACACAGTGCAAATAAAGTCTCTGCATGCTGATTTATGTACCTCCCCATAACTATCACAGAACAGTGATTGTTATTACACAACAGTGGTATGTTGTTATGATGGTCTGACCCATATTTCTTTTACTAAGTACTACACAGTCAAATGTTTTTTTTCTGCATTTATTTTAAAATATTCTCCATTACTTTCACATCATAAGGTGCAAAACAAATGATCATTTCTCCAATTGGAAAAAAATATTTCCCAACACATGTGCATTTCTTACACAACACACTCTTCCATTTATCATAGCAGTGGAAATTCTGCATCTCCGTTTCTTTTCATATCTGCAATCTAGCTATCTATGTGGTAAAACCATTGTTACCTTACGATATTTCCATATTTCTATAGTACATACATTTAAAAAGGCAAATAATTCTGATGACATAATTTATTTACAAAAAATGATGCAGTACAAACACTTCCTGACATTATTTGTAAAACATTTTCCTTTTTGTCTAGCTAGATTGCATGGTAATCTGTACATTTTCCTAGTTTTGTGTAAATGTTTTGATATACAGGTATAAAAAGGTCATGAAGTTTTGTCTGTATAATATGTGGCATAGTTTTTCATCTTGATTAAATATAGGTTCATGGGTTCATAGGTATTTAGTATGCTAAAGACTACCAGGGTCGTTATAAGCCTAGCAGCGCAACATAATCTATTTGTATTCTCATGTAACATGGGCATCTATTTGGAACAGTATATTATTTAGAAGTTTGCTAAAGGATTCTTGGGGGGATGGTATGCTAATTAGGGAATATTTATTGTTGGCCTCTATCTCTCAGAGACATGGCAGACAGACCAGAAGTGAATTTTTGATTTCCCATCTAAGGGTCAAGTCTACATTTGAATAGGGTTAGGGATGGACTCTGCTTCACATGGATGGGTACCCTATTCCAGAGCACGAGGATCCTTTGAGACATATATCTGTCTCACCAGCATCTTCTTATGTCACAAGCAAAGTTTAGATTCTTGGATCTAGTGTTTCTGATGCTGTTTGTTTGGAGATGTGCAAAAGGTCCATCAGGGCTGGATCTGAGGATGCCTTATATGCCAGGCATAGAATGTCTGTCAGTAACCTGTAGGAGACTGAGTGTAGAGGTAGGGCTTTAAGGTGATCTGTATAGGACAATGTGTTACTAACTTGGATTGTCTTGGTGAGAAACCCCTGTGGGCATTCCTACTGTTGCATATGCCTGGTCAGGTACACACCAAAGCGGCTATTGTGCTCAATTATGGGCTGAGTAAAGTGGTACTATAACTTCCTTTTAACCTGGATGCTATACATGATAATTCAGTCCAAGGCTTTTCATATTAGACAATGCACAAATAAATATATGGCTAAATATCACACATAATTAATTTAGCCTCACGTGTTTAATATTCATAGGTCATTTTAAATACTGTTGCAGTGTTCGCCAAACTCTTTAATATGTGCCTCCTAGTTTCAGGCTCCAGTGGCATGGTACATATATTTTTTTCATCATGGAACAGTACTATCATGGTTTGGAGAAAAAAATGCATGTTCTTTCTCTTTGTAGATAGTTAAACATGTCCAATATCCTTTTGGTATTTTTGCATCCTGTCAAATACTTTTTCTGAATCCCTTTCCTCTTAACCTACTCCTTCATCACATTACTTCAGTTTCAACCATGTTCCCCTGCATATATTTTAAATGCGTCCTTAATCTTCGTGAATATAGTTGGCTTTTTTGACACCTTGATGGTACACCTTGATGTCATTAACTTTTATCCATTCGTATATGATGTTTAATTTTTTTACATTTGCTTTGTATTTTATTTAATGATCTTTGTTGATGTGTAATACATCTGTTTTCATTTTCCATTCCAGCATTCGTGATTTCTGAATCTCTAAGTTAAGACATAGAGCAGACAGACAAATGTTTTAATACATTCATTCACTATATGTCATATGTCTTCCCTTCCCCAAGCAGAAAATCTGTTTTGCAGTGTGTGTGTGTGTGTGTGTGTGTGTGTGTGTGTGTGTGTGTGTGTGTGTGTGTGTGTGTGTGTGTGTGTGTGTGTGTGTGTGTGTGTGTGTGTGTGTGTGTGTGTGTGTGTGTGTGTGTGTGTGTGTGTGTGTGTGTGTCTAAATGCATGTTGTTTTTGTTTGGTCCAGTGTCACCTCCTCTTGGAACATTTTTTTGTGCATGTATTTTCACTGGGTGCTCTGGTTTCCATCCAAATTCCAAAGACTTGCAATAAGCGGCTGTAGAACTCTTAAGTGTGCATACGTGTGAGCTGCATGCATGTATGATACAGGGGAAAAAAAAACAGAAACCTACTTTGCTTCCCCCGTTCGCCTTGTAAACTCCAGGGATAGCAGTGGCTGTCCAAAGGGTCATTCTAGGACTTAGCTATGACTTGAAAGAGAGAGAAAGAAAGAAAGAAAATGAAACAAAGAAAGTGAAAGAGAGTGAGAGACATAAAGAAACTCTATCAAATTATTATTTCTGCTGTCACATTTGGAACTTAACAGGATACCCTTATCACAAATTTACTGGTCATCACTAAAAGATGTCCACTAGATCATTACAACATTTTTATTAACTGATAAATAAGCTGCTCAAATTTAATATTAGGAAATTTAAGGCCAACTATGAATGGGTTGGAGCTAATTCAAAAGACAGCCTTACGGCTTTCTTTAGCTAGGTGTGGAGATTGATGGTTGTGGTGCTGTTTCATAAAGGTTGTCCCTATACTCACCGTGGAAATTGCAGACCTATTAGCATACATCTCAAATGTCCAGATTTTTACACAATGTCCAGTTTGCTGTCTCATATTTTTGTTCTGTTCCTCATAAAATGTGTGGTTTTCTGGCAAATCACTGAATATTGTAGTCACTAAATAATGACATACATTTGAGTTTCAGACTTCATATCCTTCAGAAAATGCATATTAACACAAATCATATTACTCTGCCAATGTTCTACATTTATAAGAGCAATATTTAAAATCAGACCCTATTTTTGGGTCTTTGTCCCCCCACTACTGTAGGCTTTGTCATTTTTACTCAGAGGTTGAGATGTATGCCTATTAGTCTCATTAGAAATATTTGCCATGCTATTTAACATTTTTTTAGTCAACCTAATAAACAATGATACAGATGTATTTATATTTCTTGATATGCATTCCTTTGTTTTGTAAAAGGGAACTCATACCTACCTGGTTGTGTTCTCTTAAAAGGATTACTGAGGCAACAGATAATAGAAATGCTGTCCACAACAGATATACTGCTGACAGTGCTTACTTGGACCTTGCCAAGGCCTTTGACACTATGTCCTATGCTGAGATTATTGACAAACTAAACCAAATCAGCATTAATCCATACATAGTTCATTGCAATAGTAATTGGCTGTCTAACAGAACACATTATATGATGGTTAGAGTTATTCGCTGGAGAAAAGTGTCAACAGTGGTGTACCACATGACATTGACCTGGACCTCCTCCTTTCTGGTATATATTCTGTGCCATAAAATCCAATATCAGGTGACTATGGTCAGCCAGCTTTGCAAACTGGGGTCTTTTAAGAAATCCCATTCTGACAATAAGATTATTCAGCAAGGGCTGTACTAAACATATACTTGTTATATTAATCATGGTTATGTTATATTAATCATCTTTGGTTATGTTATATTAATCATCTTTATTACCCCTGTTCTTGCTCTGGCTGCTGAGTATCCCTGATACCAGAGGAATGTTTGTCATCTCCCTTCCTCCTATATTGCACTAAAGAACCTGCCTGGTCTTTAAGGAACCCTTTAATCATTTCCCAGCCATTCTAAAGCCTGGCCAAAGTTTCTGCTGCCCAGTGATTTGTTTTCTGACCTGATCCTAATGGACTGGAAACTACCTTCCTCCTATCCTGCACTAAAGAACCTGCCTGGTCTTTAAGGACCCCTTTAATCATTTCCCAGCCATTCTAAAGCCTGGCCAAAGTTTCTGCTGCCCAGTGGTTTGTTTTCTGACCTGATCCTAATGGACTGGAAACTCCCTTCCTCCTATCCTGCACTAAAGAACCTGCCTGGTCTTTAAGGATCCCTTTAATCATTTCCCAGCCATTCTAAAGCCTGGCCAAAGTTTCTGCTGCCCAGTGATTTGTTTTCTGACCTGATCCTAATGGACTGGAAACTCACTTCCTCCTATCCTGCACTAAAGAACCTGCCTGGTCGTTAAGGACTCCTTTAATCATTTCCCAGCCATTCTAAAGCCTGGCCAAAGTTTCTGCTACCCAGTGATTTATTTTCTGACCTGATCCTAATGGACTGAAAACTCCCTTCCTCCTATCCTGCACTAAAGAACCTGCCTAGTCTTTAAGGACGCCTTTAATAATTTTCCCAGCCATTCTAAAGCCTGGCCAAAGTTTCTGCTGTCCAGTGATTTGTTTTCTGACCTGATCCTAATGGATTGGAAAGTATGTCACAACCTAGTCGTAGTTCTCTACATGTATATGCTTAATTTTACACTGTACTGTGTATAGGTGGTTGACTGTTTCTGTGCAATTTCTATCCTGTTTCACACAGAGATAGTATTTAAGCCACTGAGTCAGGTTACCAGCAGCCATACCCCCTCACTATCTGTGTTTCTACTGCCCTTTTCCCATACCCCAATATACCCATTACCTTTCGCTCCCCTACACAGTTACCTTTATTGTAGTTACCTTGTTGCATTCTGCTTTCTGCCCACTAGGTGGTGCTCTTAGGTAACCTCAAGCTATTACTCCCCCCCCACTCTTTCCTAACCTCTTCTCTGGGTCTTGTCTCTGACTGCTCCCCTTGACTAGCTGCTAAACCTCCTGCGTTTGTGTTATTGCTCTTATCCCTTTCCCTTTACACCCATAGCTCCATTATATCTCTTCTATCTCCTCTAACTCCTCTACCCATTTCTACCTCCAACCTGCCCAACCAAACTCTACTTGCTACTGACCACCTTCACTGCACCTGGAACCTGCTTCATTATCTGATTGTCTCTGCAACCTCTTCCTATACTGGCTGTAACCCGCTCCGTTCACCCTGTGGGCTCACTCCGCTCCCCTACCCTACCCCCAATTCCCACCCACCCCTAGTGGTCCTAAACTTATACTTCACTAACCACTCCCCTCTTATTCTCACCCTATCACAATCCTTTTCATCATTAGGCCTCACCCCTATCTCTTTCTTTCCTAATTAGTACTAATTACCTCTCTTTTGAACTACTCCCTCACATTTTCTAATCACTCTCTGTACTACTTCCCAATTCTATCTCCTTTATAACCACTACTTATTTCTTATTTGCATAATTTACACCCTGCTCTATCTCCTGAAACACACTCTCGTATTTTTTACTTTACCTACTCACACAAACTACTCACAACTCATAACTACTTATTACAATGGCCCCAACACACAAAACTATTTTCACAAACATACTACTCTTAACTACCACGATAGCCTCTCTTACTATACCTTACTCACTCACCTTCTTTGAAAATCTTTCTCTACCTGAGCAAAGCCATAACTTCCAACAAACTTTTACATCTTCTTTCATCTACTCCCTTAACCATAGTAATATAACCTGTACCTCTAATTATATACTACCAAAATATCACAGAGCAACCCATGTTACTTACTTCACTTTCAAAAAGAATTTTAATAATTTCTACAAAATCCATAAATTTCTACTATATCCCCAGCAACACCCCCTCCTAGATGGTGACATTCATCCAAACCCTGGCCCCGATACTGACTATACCTATAACCTTAACAATGTAACATTGCCTGTGAATTCTACATTAACTAAACCACCTAACTCCCTCCTGATAGCTCACCTTAACATTAGAAGCATCAACAATAAATTTCCCACCTGCATGGACTCCTTGATGTGCACTCATTTGATATTCTATGTCTTACAGAAACTTGGCTAAAACCAACTACTCTAGACCAGGAAATTAGCCCTCCTGGCTATAACATCCTCATATGTGACTGTAAAACCAAAAAAGGTGGAGGTATAGCCATTCTCTATAAATCTACTCTCCAAATTTCTCCTTTTAATGTGCTACCATCATTAGATACCAAATCTGAAATCCTGACTATCAAACTCCAAATCAATAACTCCAAATCTATCTATCTAATTTGTATCTATCTCCCCCCTGGTAACAATACCAATACTCTTGAAAACTTACTTAGTTACCTCTCTGCCCAATTACCACAGGAGACCATTGTACTGGGTGACTTTAACATTGACTGGTCCACCTGTAGTTCCCCTAAACCTACTAATCACATAAATCTCTTTGGATTCTCACAATTAATAACCACTCCTACTAGAATCCACAAACCTAGTAGTAAGGAAACTACTCTTGACTGGATCCTTATTAACAGCCACCCTGAAATCTATACTCTAGGAACCCTACCCGATGATATCAGCGACCATATGCTTACCTACATTACTAGACAAAAAGTCCATATCCCAAATAACCTTAATCTCAAAACCTCCCACTCAAAAAAACTCTTTAATCCAGATAGCTTCCTAAATGAACTGCAAGCTTGTGACTGGTCACCACTGACCCATCTTGAACTTGATGAGGCTGTAACCTACTTTAACAATACCTTTCTTCAAATTCTAGATTTCCATGCACCTTATCACTCTATTAGAATAAGAACCAAATCTACCCCATGGCTCACAAAACAAACTAGGCAAAAGATGCTCCTCAGAAATAAAATCTGGGCTAAATGGAGAGCCACCAAATGTCCATCAGATCACCTCCACTTTAAACAGTTAAGAAATGCCACCAAGAACGATATTCTTAGAGACAAAAAAAAACTTCAACCTTCATCTCCAACAAACTAGCCAACATACTCCACAAAAATTTTGGTCAGGGATAAACAAACTTCTTCAGCCAGGTCACTCTACTAGTCCAGCCCCAGCAGGTTTTAATCACAATAACTCCAACCAGATCCTCAAAGCCATTAATAACTACTTTACAGAAGCCATTCAAACACTAGCCAACTCTTTACCACCTTTTACTGTTTCCCCACTAAACACCTCCAAGACTTCATCTCCTACCTTTCAAATACAACCTGTACCTACATCTTTCATCTGTAAGCTACTTCAAAAACTGAAACCTTGCACCTCTTCTGCTGACCGTCTCCCATCTGAATACCTACAAATTGCCACAAAAGCCATAGGCTATCCCATCTCTCTCCTTATTAACAGAACTATCTCAGAAGGCAAAATCCCTACCATATGGAAAGTATCCCACATCATCCCTTTACATAAAGGTGGATCTTACTATTGAGCTTTCTAACTATCGACCTATTGCCTTACTCTCCCCATTAGCTAAGATAATGGAAAAATGTATTCAAAAACAATTACTTAACCACCTACTACAATATAACCTACTAGCTAACTGCCAACATGGCTTCAGACCATTCCATAGCACAACAACTGCCCTACTATCCTTCACCGACTCTATAAATAAAAATCGTAACAATAAATCATTTTCCTCTGCACTTTTTATTGACCTGTCAAAAGCCTTTGATATGGTTAACCATAACCTACTTCTAGATAAACTAAAGGCCCATTCTCTTGATCCACAAGCATTAAAATGGTTTAGGTCGTATCTGGAAAATAGACAGCAAGCAGTTCTTTGGGATAACAATCTGTCTACATTACTTCCAGTAAATATTGGGGTACCCCAAGGCTCTATCTTAGGTCCCCTTTTTTTTTCCTTATTTATTAATGATCTGCACATGAGCATACCTCAAGCTACCTGCATTCAATATGCAGATGACTCCACCTTAATCTGTACAGCTAAGAACATAGCCTCTCTCCAGTCCCTCACCCAAACTGTTTTTCAGAATGTTGAAAACTGGTTCATGCAACACTACCTCCTCCTAAACCCCAAAAAAACAAAACTACTGCTATTTTCTCCAACTCTTAAATCACCTAATGCATTCTTCTCTATAACCTCTAACAATGCTACCAACATAACCCCAGATACTACAACCCGCCTACTAGGTGTAACAATTGATAATCGTCTCAACTATGATGACCACATCAACTCCACCATAAAATCAGTTAACAAAAAACTTGGTACCCTCTATAGAATTAAACCCTTCCTTACCCCTTCTGCCTGGAAAACTATTGCCCAGACCCACCTCATTTCTACCCTTTTCTATGCCTCTGCTATATATACTAACCTATCTAAAAACAACCTCTCCAAACTTTCCACCTGTTATAATAACATAGCTAGATTCATCACATGCTCCCCCTTTAAAACTCACCACTGCCTCAACCTTAAAAAACTTGAATGGCTAGAGCTGCAGAACCATATACTCTATCAACAATTACTTATCACTCAAAAGACCCTATACCACCCCAGCAACACCCCTATCTTCACTAATATGATTATACCATACAAAAATCTGACTACACTACACTCTGCTAATAAGCTCCTAGTTTCCTCGATTAAATCCAAAAACAAAGCTGGTAACTCTCTCTTCACAAACACAGCAGGTAAAAACTGGAGTCAGCTTCCTTCTGAATTATCAACCCTTGCTTCCACTTCTCTATTTAAAAAACATCTTAAAGAATATCTTAAAACTCATTGGCTTTGTCCATGTGCTAACCCAGACTGATATATTTTTCCCCTTCCTGCTCTTACCCCTATCCCTACTCCTCTAACCTATGCCTCCATATCTAGTTACTACTCTTTTCTTCATAGTAAGAGAATAAAATATGAGGGCTTTTCTCTCTTATTTGGTATTACTCATACCTACTATTGTGTTTAGTAGAATTTTTTAGTATAATTTTTGCCTCTTAAACCTGGTCGATTTCTTTGAAACAGTCACCAAGGCCATTGACGAGGGGAAGGTGGTCCACACAGCCTACCTGGACCTCGCAAAAGCCTTCGATACAATACCCCACTCGGGCATTATAGATAAGCTCACCAGCTTAAATATAAACCCCTATGTCACTAGATGGGTTGCAAACTGGCTCAAGGACGGAACCCACATGGTTAGAATTGCTGGAGCCATGTCAGACTCCAAACCAGTTACAAGTGGCATCCCACAAGGCTCAGTCCTGGGACCTCTCTTGTTCGGTATATAATTCTCGGCGGTACAGGCCAACATGGAAGGACTGTGGCTGACCAAGTTCGCAGATGACTGCAAACTGGGCGCCATAATCAACTCTCCAGCCGACACAAGCATCCTCCAAAAGGGCCTCATAGAAACAGACAACTGGTGCCAGAGCCATGGCCTCAAGCTAAACACCAAAAAGTGTATAATCATCCGCTTTGGCAAAAACAAAGTGCCCACAAATTACCACATAGGTGGTAATCCATTAAGTACAGAAGAAGTCATTAGGGACCTGGGGACCCAAGTTGATAGCAATCTCTCATTTGACAACCACGTGGCCAAAGTGGTTAGAAAAACATTTTATATAGCCCACCTAATCATGAAGGGATTCACATCTAGATCAGGAGAGGTCATCGTGCCTCTTTACTCATCCCTCATCAGGCCCATAATTGAGTACAATGCCCATTTGGGATGTACCTTACCAGACACCTGCAGCAACTGGAAAGTCCCCAAAAGTACCTCACCAAGAGGATCAAAGGGCTCAAACAGATGCCATATGCTGCCCGGTTAAAGAAACTCCATCTCTACTCAGTGGCATACCGCCTGCTCAGAGGCGATCTGTGCCTGATGTATAAAGCCATGTCCAACCCAGAATTAATGGACATGCTGCACCTCAGAAAATCCAAATCCCATCGAGCTACGCTCGAGACTTGAACCTCAGCACTGAAATAAATAGGACATGCTGGAGGGACAGATTCATAACCCAGAGGCTCCCTTCACTCTGGAATAAAATCCCAGTCCAGGATAGGCAGAGTCCCACATTGACTCTCTTCAAGAGGAATCTTGATGAGTGGATGGGAGATCGTAGGTTTACCCCGGCTATCACTTCTGTGTCACTGTTAGACAGAGGCACAGTATACTAACCTCAAAAAAAGGCATAGCAAAATTAATTTAAAATGGGTGGCGAAAGCCAAACACACTCTGGCTAGGCTTATAAATGCCCTAGGGCAGATAGCCTAGTATGAACCTATGAACCTATGAACCTATAACTTTTATTGCTTAAAATTTTATTATTATAATTTTTCTTTGACCAATGCTACCTCTGCATTATGATTTTCAATGTCTTTTATATATTGTTAACTTTGTCACTGTTCATGCTTGGAGCTTTTCTCCCCGGGCCTCTACTGAAAATGGACATATATCCAGTTAGACTAGCCCGGTCAACAAATGTAAAATAAATAAAATAAATAAATAAATGGTATTACCTTCAAAGCTAGGAAATATGGCATAATTTTATTTAGCAAATCTAACATCACTACTGCTTACCAGAAACATAGCTGGTTCAAATATCATCCTGTGCAGGTCCCACAAACGAGCACCCAACCCCCTCAGCTCTTCCGGTAAAAAAAAAAAAAAAATTTCTACAAAACTTGCAAGCAGTTGCTATGGTTTAGATCACACAAGGGGTGCTGCACTGCCTAGGTTTGACTGAAAATGCAATAAAGGCTTTAAAAAACAATTTTTACACTAAAGAGGAATTGGGATGTTGGATAGCTGATCACACCCCTAGCACTTTGCACCCTGGACAGTTGCTCCTATGGCCTCATTCTAGCTATAGTACTGCTGCTTACTATATAGATACCATCCTGTGTAAGTGTAACACAGTCACCTGGGTCTTGGGATACGTATATTGATAACCGATTCTGCTTTGACTAGCATGTCTCTGTGATGATTACAGAACCCTTCTACCTTGCACAATTTATTCTTCATGATATCTTCTCAAGGCCCAAAGAAGTAATAGTGCCACTTAATTCATTACTTATTAAGCCCATCATTGAATATTATTCACCCTTTGGTCAGTGTCAAAGTCAAAGTCAAAGTAAACTTTATTGTCATACAGATCCACACAGTGGAAAAAGTATGTATCACTGCATGCAATTTTGATACTCAGGCTCGTACCATAAGAATGACAGTTTACAGAAGGAAGATAGATTAAATTAATAAAAATTTAAATAGTAAAAATAAAAATCAAAATAAGATATTAAAAATAAATAAAGTAAAAAATGTAAAGCTTTTTACAGCATAAACAAAACAAATACAACAACAGGAACAGACAGTAGAAATATAAGGATATATAAAAAAGTACTATAAATAAATAAAAGAGGTGCACATGTAAAACTTACCCACCAACAATATATGCCACGAACTTACAGTTTATAGATTTCATAGTGCAGATAGAGACATATAAAGTGAGCTATGCAGTTATGTAACTCACAATGACATATTGCACATACATGTTTTATCCATTTAGCAGGTTAAGTTATGGGTTTGTTGTTCAGCAGGCTGATGGTATGCGGGAAGAAACTATTGTGGAATCTGGATGTCCTGCATCTGATGCTTCTGTATCGCTTCCTTGTTGGCAGGAGTTTGAACAGTCCATAAGCTGGATGGTGTATATCCCTAAATAGTTTTTCTTTTAGCATGTACCCTGATAAGCACCTAAACCAGTTTAAGAGTCCTCAGTGTTTCCTTACCAAGTAATTCCAGATGTCAGTACCCTTAACTAGATTTATACATGAAAACCCCTGCCCCTTACTCAATGTCAAACTCCTGAGGGGTGATCTCTGCTTAGCCTTTCAAGCTAAGAATGACCTAGCACTATTTAAACTATAATAACAAAGGAGACAGTGTCCTACAGATGTAAATCTATACTGCCATATCAACAACAGAAAATGGCATTACAAATACCTACTCCAATTTATCTCCATTTCTGGAATAGGCTTCCCTTACCTATCAAGCAATGTACGTCCCAAGAAATCTTTAAAACCAGTCTTGATAACCTGATGGGTGATTACACTTTTTCACTGGGATACACAGAGGAATTCTACTTAATGGTGGACAGGGGGCTCTCCATGTTTGTGGGAAATCCCTGCATATGACAGACTCCACAATTCCATTTGAAAGTTCTCTGCATCTCTACCTGTCATGCATCCCCTAGTGGATGGTGACAGGTGAGGCACTTCCATACTGTGGCTTGCAGTGGGCTTTTCTGCTTCAGCCCTATCTCTCTTCTATGTGCTTGGCTGACACTGTGACAAGGATGTGCAATGGTACATGAAGAATGTCCTCTCACCTATGTGTTGACATGTTCCTCAAGTGCTGTCTTGTACAATCTAGTATCAGGACCAGTACACGGCACTAGTTATCACTACCAGTGCCAGTGAAATGACTGGGTATCTCAAACCCATGCCTGCACTCCTCAAATATGCCAAAACTATTAGGCACATAACATGGTTCATATTTGTCTTAGTCTCAGCTTTGTTTCTCTGAACAGCACATCTGGTTATACACGTCTACTATTCACCATTACAGAGGTGATAGGATGTCAAATAAAATTCTCCAGTGATTGACTTTTATGTCACATGCAAAATATCTACAGATCTGAAAGCAAAGGCCAGTAGCTGCTGTTTACAGCTATAATTAAATAAATACTTCAAGTTTTACAGACATGCTTGAGTACATTCAAATTCATACACTGTTTTAACGAGTCAGATGTGAACAGTATACAAAAAGGTGTTGAATGTTTCAAATGAATGCGTTACTTGATGACTTTTCAATATGAAGTAAGATAAAAAAAATGAGACCAAAGAACTTAAAAAGTGAAACATCTCATAACATTACTGTACCTCATAAAATTAGTAGCATGACCATGAGAATGAAACCTTAAAATGCTACTGGTTGTAATTATGGTGACAACAGTTAGAAGCAAAGAAAGTATGATTACAATAAATTTACAAAGTGAAGATCCTGTCTCATCACTTCTAAAGTATATGTGCAACTAGTGGGAAAGCTGACTGAGGGCAGAATTCTTAGCTGTGATGCTCTGAAATACAACTCACCCTCTTCCAGATAGGGAAGGCTGCGCTTCAATGAAAAGACATACCCATTGTTGATACAAAGATGTAATTTGCTGGACTATAAATCACACAGCTGAGTAGTTTGATCAACTTCTTCCCCATGATTTAATAAAGTCTGTGTAGGCTCCATGTAGAGCCTACTTGGAAAGTATCCTTGTACATGGCCACAGTTCCCCTTCAGCAGTGCACTATGCATATTAATGATGGTGCGCTGATGAGGGAGAGCATAGTAACAGGGATATTGAATCCTTGTAGGCAGACGTGTAGAGGCTGGTCAGATATTATGTACATGGTGAGGCTCCCTGTAATTTTCCGTGCTATTGGTGAAATGTACTGTGTATTAATAGTGTGTGTATTACATGTATAAAGTGTTACGTGTTTTTTTTCTTATTTTCTTTTTTTTTTTAATGGCTATTTGCATGGCACGGCTTGCAGCAATGCCAAGCTGCACTTATACATAGACAGCTGACACCTGCCAGACACCTAAAAATAGAAATTGGATGTAATTAATTATGATAACTGTTTTTTTTTCAATGTCTGTTTGTGAAGCGCAGTGTGGTATTCAGCAATGCCAAGCTGCACTTACACATAAACAGCAGACACCTGCCAGACATCTAAACATAGAAACGGGATGTAATTAATTATGTATTTCTGCTTTTGTTTACAACTGTTGAAATCCATTTGCATGGCATGCCACGATTGCTTACTAGTGTATGTGAAGGTATACTACTTTATATACTATCCAAGTAGCTAAATTGGTAGAGTGACGGTCTAAAGTTTTGTAGGTCCAGGTTTCAAGTCCCTAGCACACATATCATTTGTTGAATGCAATGTAAAATGTGTTTTAAATTAAAATCAATATTTTTACATTTGGGAGAGTTGCATGTTACTAAGCACTGCTTACACATGGTTAATGGGTAATATTGTTTGCACATTGCTAAGCTTCGCTAAAAGCAAGGTTCTCTGAGTTTTCTCGCCGCTCAGCTTTGCTTAGCTGGTTTGCTCGATGTTAAGCACAGTGTTGCTTTTTTGAATGTTGCTAAATGACATGTAAGGGATGGAAAACAGCCTATATTGAGGCCAATAGGTGGGAACTCTGTGCTATTTGTTGGAGTCTACCTATCTGCTGATATGCCAGGCAGTGTTGGGGAGGGTGTATGCTTTCGGGTGCGAAGATGGGGTATGCAATTGTTACATTATTTGCAGATGTCGCCAGTAGTCATAGCTATTGAGTTCTGCTCCCATAGCTGCCAACTAAGGCATGACACCTGTCTAGTTTACTTAATGGACACAAACATGCCTCTCAACTGTCACTATTTTTCATAATGTAATTACAACTGCCTAATCTGTCTGCTCCATGATTACCACATAGATGATTACCTGGAATGCTATATATTTTCAAATCCATTTACATAACACCTTGGTATTTATGTAAGTCCACATTATGTGCATTTGTTACGGCTTGGCCCATACTGTCCCATGTTAACAGCTTGAGAGGTATGTATGTGCTAAGTCAGCTATAGAAGAATTGTAGTCACTGTACTCACAACTGCACACTTGTAGAAGTTTGTAGTTGAACTCTTTGTATTAATATTACCTGTGAGGCAACTAATGGTATGTTTTTCTCTCTCTCCCCACCCCTTATCTTCTTTATATTGTTATTTATTATTATGATTTAATTTTAACATATTTTGTTACACTAACTGTTTTACTGGCGTTATGGTTTAATTCATACTGGTTTGCTACAAACATACTTACTGTTATGTTACTTAATGTTGTGTTACACACAGTACACCATGATATGTATTTGGATTAATAAATATTATGATCCATTCTGTTAACACTAACATTGGTTTGGCTAATACTAACTTTAAGTTATTGTTATAACTACTTTACTACAAAACATCAAGTTCAGCCGGTTCCTCATGATCTGCCTACCTTGCCTCCTCTGGCCAAGGCAGCGGATCATAGCACATCTGGAACTCTGCCTAATGACACCCCCTCTGCTGCCCTGCACTACCTTCAGCATCTGGTAGTATCACCCCATGGGATGGAGCTAGGCTCCCCTATGGTAGCAGTAGAGGAGGGAGAGTCGTCACCCATAACGGACTGCCAAGTTTGGTGTGCAGGATCGTCTACTGTGGGTTTGGATGATGCCTGCATCAGATGGAGCGCATGCTGGCCACCCTTGTGGCAGTGATTGAGCAGTGTCAATAGTCCCATTGGTGATGATATGAGTCATGCTGCTACCTTGTGGAGGCACATGGGACTGAGATTCCGAAACACCCTCCCTATCCAAGATGTTTACCCCACCTCTTGTGTCACACACCACCCCCACCTGCTGTCTTGTCTGTCTGCAAAAGCTTCCTCACTTAACCAACTTACCTCCCACACACTTACCTATGTGCCTCCCCCAACATTCCACTTTCAGCTTAAAAAAATGGGCATCTGTCCCAAAAACATTTCTTCCCATACACAGCTCTCCATTTTGCACATGTCCACTGGACACACATAATTTGGACAAATTGGCTTAACTATGCAATTATGTTATCCTCACTCCTCTCTCTGTCTGAGGCTTAGAGTCCAAAGTCATCTACAAATTCTATCAGAGAGCACAGTTATTGCTGTACAAGAAATGGATTGCTATGGTTCTTTCCTATACCCTTCCTGCACATACCCACCTACCTTTCACTGTGTTTTTTCCCGTTTGCACCCCATTTCACCACCTTCTTATCTCCCCATTTTTCTTTTCTTTATATATTTTTAACACATCACTGCATGATGTGCCGTGTCACACAGCTTCACTAAGCTCAGCTAAATGGAGCTGTATTGATATATGTGTTTTAAATAAACATATACAAGATAAGCACATGTGCCCTACTTCACACTCATGACCATAGCACCTGTGCAGTGCTGCATTGACCTGCCATGCCACACAGCTGTTAATTAGAACAAGTGGTTTAAGCCAAACATAGTAATTGTAGATTACAGTCATAAAGTGTGTTTCAATGGTGCTGTGCATTGTGCTGTATCATGCAAACTTGCTTAAAGATAAATGGAAAATTTGGGATTGTACTTTGGAGTCTGGTGCAAGAGTACACTACTAGAAATCCAAACACACAAGCATGGATGTAAGTGAGGTCTCCAATAGCAGGCAAATGTCCACTTTCATCAGCAACATTTACAAGTACACCTGCTAAGTCATTGCTGACAAAATACATCTACAACAGGGACCTTGATGCAGAAATACATCCAAATAAGGTCATGCACATAATGATGGCTATAAAATAGTATGTCACAGCCTGCATGTGTGTACTTATATCTAGCAAATACACCTGCTGCAACAGTGACTCTGTAGCTCAGTCTGTTAAATGCCTTACAAGTAGTACATTTTGCCACACACAGTCCTTAGTCATGCACTCTTTATCCACACAATGTATTACAAATGAAATGTGTGCTTGTCACTGATGGAAGTCACAAGGTTGCAGATGTGAACACACTTCGCATAATCCTATAGGAAAACTATAAGTGCATAAACTGTCACGTCATGCATTAATATGCATTTATAGAAGATTTTAACTCAGGTATTGCAAATTAGGCCCACTACTGTCAGAGTCAGTATACAATACTTTCAAATTCACAGTGCAGATAAGCACAGCTGATCAACTAACAGTCAGATATGCAGCCGTTCTTGTAACAAGGACTGCCAGCATACACGTTCCAAATGAGTACCAGACTGTAACACATGGCCTGACAGTTGCCCAAATGGTGAACATAATGTTATATTTATCCCCCTTGTTGTTCAAGGACACAACAAACATGTAGCCTAGTACTCTGTTAATGATACCATTGCCTAACATAATTACATTAAACACATGCCTTAATTGGAGTGCAATGGCTACCCTCACTCTGGCTCTGCCTCTACCACAAGGCTGATATAGCTGCCACAGTTATGCCTACAGCTTGTTGTCCTCCAAAGTGTATACACTCTCTGCATAGACCTACTACCTGCAGCAGCAGCTACAGCTTGTAGCACACACATCTCTAGGTAACAGTAGCTTCTACAGACCTACCCTCTATGGTGACATAGTCTCCCCACCCTAGTAATCTCCAGCACGACATATCGGAAAGGGCTTGCAATCTACATGGAGGCCTTATATCTTGTGGACTGGTTGCATGTCATTGGCTGATGATAGTGTAAATCAGCTATGTTGCCTGCAGTTAGAATTTCAGAACCACAGATTGGTTAAGAGGCAATCACCTGCTAATCAGAAGCTTGTTAAAAGGCAAACATGCTGGCTATGGGGAACCATTCTGTATGAGACATTCTGCACACAGAACACGCATTTGCATAAACTTAAATATCACCACATATCAACAGAAGAGTTTTGCAATCCAGCAGGTATGTATCCTTTTGGTTTACAACAGGATGCAGGTGTATGAATATACTTACAGGGAATATGGGTTACAGCATTAAGCCTTTCTTAGAACTGTGATAATGACATGTCATTGATATCCAGATTTGTTATACTTACAGAGGACATAAAATACATAAAGGGTGGAATGTTTTTTTTTAATGTGGCACACTGGTCTCCTGTCCTTTTATAGTCATTGTCATAGCACACTGCTATTTGTTTAGCACTGTTGTTTTAACATATTATCAGGGGGTTTGGCCCTAGGGAGCACACTACAATAGACTCCAGTGCCGGGTGTATGATCATACAGCTGTATCTGTCATGGCACACACTGGAATAACTGACTATTACTAGCATCTTAGTTGTATCCACATGCTTAATATGTTTGCACATTATGGAATATGACAGGTGTGATCAAGCAGTGGATACTGCCAGCCAGTCTGTTCTTGCTGTATCTTTACATAGTGTACTTCCATGTATGTGATCCTGACATGTGTTCCCATTCTTTTGTCTTTCACCTTTCACGGATGCAGAGAATGAGATTATACTTGAAGGCCTCTGGCAACACTGTGAACTGCGACTATCCAGGGGAAGGCAAAACAGGGAAGAGAAGGCAGCATTGTGGATCACCTTGTCCATGATGTGAATGCTGCAGGTCATTGGAGCAGAACATATAGGCAGGTTCGACACTGCATAGTGGACAAGATCAGTGCTGCATGCAGAAGAGCAGCAGATGTAGCCAGGGATCATGGTATGACTGGTGAATGGCCTGCAGTAGAACAACCACTCTCAGCCACTGAAGAATTCCTGGTGAACTCAGGCACACACGGCACCTCCCAGGCATCCATCACTCCATACATTGTGGATGTGGGTACCACAGTTCCCATGGCAGAGGAGAGTGTGTATAAGCTTAGTTTGATCACCATTGCAATACTGTAGCATTTAGTGTGTCAGGGTGTACATATTCTTACATGATTGTCAGATCTATTTTCTTTGTTGGGGAAGGGTTTAACTGCAGTTTGACTCTCCAGCTCAGTTGTTGACCGATATAATAATTAACATAGTAGTTACTGTAAATGTGAGATATACGAGTGCATTACCTTGTTGTGGTGCAACATGCAGTGGTACTGACATTACCTCTCCCTCTACCTTTCACAGGTCTGTCAAGTATTGGACAAGGCCATGGTCCTGTTCCTGGTAACCACAACACTGTTTTGTAATAGATGTAGGTTTAAAGCAATGCAATGCTAAAAGTGTCATCCCAGGCCTGCTGCCTGGAGTGCTGTACTGTAGGCATGATTGCCCACTGCACAGATACTTTCTGACTGTACACGTTACAATTATACAAATGCCTTGCAGGTGTCATCACACTGATAGATGCAACAGTACATTGCAGATTGCAATATGTGTCAACTGTGCAGAGTCTTCACAAATTTCAAAAGTGAACCTCATTTTTGTGGATGAGATTTCTGTGTAAAGTGCATTTATTTTGAATTCACTACAGTTGTTAGTGGGAATAGTAATGTCCTCTTGTCCTACTATATGAGGTTGGGGTTTCAACAGGTCTATAATAGTGACAACAGTGTAAAGAGATGCACATTTATTGCAACATAGTATTGCAGAGCATAATAGTGCATGTATTAATGTACTGAATTTTCCTGTCTTATCACAGGTGACCAGGGTGTTGGTCTCTGTCCCGTACAGAACCTGATGTCAGTGTCTCTTCAGACTCTGATGATGATGGTGGCCACATTGAGGCACAGGTGGGGGTTACAGGGATAAATATGTCCCAGAGGTTGACATTAATCTTCTGTCCTCATTGTTACCGCACAAAGTAAGTATGCCTACATGTGCCCAGTCCCTGAAGGCCACAGATATTGGACAGTCACAGGGTGGGGACACTGAACAGGAAAGTGTGTCAACTATGGCTCTGGTGAGTGTAGACACTGGCCATAGCCAGAGAGCTGGCGAGGTTCCACAATGGTGGATTGATAGGGTTACTTATAGGAGGTCTGCTGTCCTTCCACCACCTGTTGCAGGTTTCACATCATGGTTCACTCTGCGTATGTTTTGTGCCATCATAGAGGAACAAGCACATTCTGAAAGGAATTCCAGACATATGCTCAGGGTTATGGATGCAGCACAGTCTGACATCCATGGCTGCATCTACCACATTGGTGACACCCTGGATTGGTTCTCTGATGCCGTGGACAGAAGGTGAGCTGAGGCAGTGAATGTCTTGGAATGTACAGTGCCTGTGCTGGAACAGTGGTTGGAGTTAAGCATCAGCCTTGTCGACATAAATCAGAAACCCCATCTGCTGAGAGTCCATGTGACCATATACAATCACGCTGCCATAGTGACAGTACATCAAGCGCTACAGAGGAGAGTGTGCTGTCCACACCAAGACATAGCAGGCCATGGCTCATGTTCCTGGGCATTCCCGTGGAGGACACAGTCACAGCAGACAGCAGTCATCACCAGGTACTAACACCACTTCTGATCTTAGGCATGGAGCTGCAAGTGGTAGAGCCATTTCCTGTGTTCAGGTCTGGAGATGTTGAAATGTCAGCTCTACCATGCACAGTTCAAAGCTGTCCAACATACACACATGTAGGGATAGCACTGAGCTTGAGTGTGTTCATGCACACACTCACACACGACTGTTAAATGCAGGACACCTACAGACACACAACACAATTCCATGGTCCATCTTACCTGCTTTCCTTCCTGACTCACACACATGCTGTCAACCTTTTGGATCAGCCAAGGCCTCCTGCACCCCCAGGCAACACCCTGTGCAAGTTATGACACCTGTTCCACATAGCTGTCATTCTCATCATCAATGCAGGGAAATGAAATATGTGTCTGATGCACACTGTGACTATATAAATTAAAATGTACTTGTGTAATGCATTGTTTAGCCATGACACTTGTAGTGGTTACTGACAGATACTGTATGCTGATGTTTGTAATGAGTAACCCACATACTTTCGTGTACATTATGTTGTATGATTTTGTAACTGCTGTATACTTACACAATGAAATGTGTGTCACGGACGTTTATTTTTTCTGTTTCAGGATTCTGTTGGAGACACCTATGGATCCACAGCACCAAGATAGCCATTGATGTCACAGCACAGGATAGACAATCAACACAGAATATATATGTCTTCAGCAAGGTGCAGCACTATAGATGCATGGCTCCATAAGTCCATATGTGTGTAACAGGCTGACAAGGCCAATGGCCTCATTCAGCATACTCATGCATCCCTAATCTGTGAAAAGGTCTGATACCCTTGATAAGTGTCACCAAGATGTTGACAGCTGAGACATCTACAAGCTGTGGTGCAGGGGATGACCCATCTTCAAATTTCCTGTGCCCAGTACAGACATTTGTCTGACAACAGCTATGATTCTCATGTTCTACATCCCATGGTGTAAACTGTACATGATATATGTCACAGCAGATGTGTGCTTCACATGCATGGCCATCCTTTTACATATATGGCATATTGTCTGTGTGACATACCTGTGTCTCCAGCATGTAATATTTATACCACAGTGACAGTGTAGGTGTGTAGGTCAGGCAAGACATGTGTTAGTCCTGTCATGGATGCACAGGAGGTACACAGTGGGATCTGACACCTGCCTCTATGGCAGCCACACACATCTCCAAAGCATTTATGAGACAGACTACACATGTTTGGTCTTGACATGGACTCCATAAGACATGTTTTCTGCAATGTGTATTGCAGTACAATGGGACCTGTGTAGTTGCTACAGTTGTAAGATATTCCTGTGTAGTTACATAGGAAGGGTGCCATTGCACACAATGATAGATAGGTGTGATGAGTGCCACATTCAGTATGGCAATGACAGTCTGGGAGTTACATCACAGACCTGTCTGTTTATGATGTACAACATTGAATGCATCCCCACATTTTACCAACCACTGAATGTCAAAGGCTACATTTCTTCCTGTGTCCATATTCCCATGGGTAATGTCTCAACTGTGTGTGGTGTGTGGACACTACTTTCTTTCCCAGGGGTAGATTACTTTCCAAAGCATAGCACTGTACAGTCCTTGCCATTTAGTATTTGTCAGTGGTTCAGACCACATCCGAATGTGCGTCACAGGAAATCCTGGTTAACTGTTGGTTCTGTGTGGGATTCAGTGACAGCTCATGATATGCACTCACCTGCTAATGTATCCAGTTAGAGAGCAATGACAGTGGCTGTGACTGCAGAGAGGAAATGGCTAGAAGGTGCATGCTGTCACTGATATCTGGGGAAATCCACTGGTGACTGGCAACATTGTAGCTTAGGTCACCCAATGCTATCTCCCCAGATTATGACTGTCAGACACTTGCCTACCCACTAGCTGTCATAACACTTGATAGATAACCTACAGAGTTTCCAGCAAGGCCTGCTGGCCTAATATTGTCAAACACTTTGTCATGCCATGGTATGTAGAGTGAGTAATATTCCTGTCATCCATTGCATAACATAACACTTAATGGGGGTCCACCAGTTCGAGTCGGTAGGCATGATTTGGCCTTGAGCATAACAAATGGTGTGTGGTCCAGTGTCAGTATGTGTACGAAAGTGTTACTGCTCGTATCCATGCTAATTCCGTTCAATTCATGTCACATGACTCAGCGATCTGGGGACACGGCTTGGCACTACATGGTAGTTGTTCTCTGTATTGCAGTTGCTTCCAGTATGTTCCATGAAGAGAGTCATCCAAGGTGTGTGTACTGCATGCAGACAAACACATTAGGGAAGTGTAATATATATATATATATATATATATATATATATATATATATATATATATATATATATACACTTTGAAGGTAATGTGGGGGTTTTACACAGATATTCTGCAGCTAGACACTACACAAGCGTTGTGTACTGGAAGGTCACAATTACCTTGTGAAGCCTGTGGAAAGCAGGGGAGTCCACAGAACTGCTGGTGCCTGGCAACTACTAATGCTGGTCTCACCAACATCATTCTCACATAAAATACCATGCTCCAATACATTTTTTTTCATCACGCACAAAACAGTACTATGAAACCCATGATGATAAGCAGCACACAGCTTTTTGTTCATCCACATAGCTGTCCCACAGCATGAATGGCTCTGTAGGCTTCATATACCCTTTCCCAAGTAGATACCTTGATTAGCAACCTGGGCAATCAGTTGCCTTTTGCATGTGTTATGGCATCTGTTCCAGGGTTGGCAGTATGTCACTAGGGAACTGATAACAGGGGGATTATTAGCACTGCTGTAGTGCCACAATATAATGTACAATGTCTATTGACATAGATGTCCACTCTTGCTGTAAAAATCAGCACACTGCAGGTGAGTCATCATAGATGACACTTTCACAGCATGTCATGAATCCCCCCTTCAACACATTACTGGTGCATATCTGCATGACATGGCTATGAGGCCTACTGCAGCAGACTGGCCACCTTTGGCCAATGTGTGTCCACCTGCCACATATTCTAGGCATGTCATACTGTAGAGTTATGTACCTGACAAATGTCTGTGTTTTCACAACCTATCACACAACAGGTAGTCTGCTGGCTAGTTGCTTGACAGGCATCGTACTCTTGCAAGGCCAACATAAATTCAGCAAAGTGGAATAAGTCCGCTATGCATGCATGGACATCCACATCTTCACTTCAAGATGTGCATACAAATACTGTATATCAGGCTCAAATAGCTGCCCAAAAGCCACAGGACACGGATATCACCAATGGAATAAAAATGACTGCTCAATACAATGACTCCATTGTCCTCAGCATTTACATAAAATTTCTGCCAAACACTCTTAGCCTTCTAATATCTTCAGCAGCCAAATGGATTGCTGTTCAATTAAAGTGGATACCAGAAACAAACAAAACAGAGAAATAATGCTATAACTATATAGTATATATATATATATATATATATATATATATATATATATATATATATATATATATATATATAGATATGAATAATTCTTTTAGATCTACATAGAGATATATACTGTGTATGTGTGAGAGAGATAGGTCATGCATAGCATGTATGCATATATGAACATATATAGACACATAAAAGGTAATTTTGTAAGGACAGTGCAGTTACATAGTTTGACTAAGTGTATGGGCATAGCTAATGGGACAGTTAGTACTTATAAAGTAACTCCAGGCAACACCTACCGGTACTCCAGTCTGGGATTATGTGTGTTACAGGCACTGGCATCTGTTCCTGTTTCTGCCGTACTGCAATTCACTCAAAAATATCCATGGCATTCTCCTGTTGTCTGATGTAATTAGAATGTGACAGAGGTTCATAATTTTACACCACACACAGACTGACAGTCTGTGACAACACCAACACACTAATACCTCACATGCAAAATATGTGGATATCTCCAGATCTAAACCATCAACAACATCACCCATGGTAACTTTCCTAGTCCACTGAGCCACACAAGCTGCCAACCAAAGAGTGGTCATTCATCACACATTCAAAAGCATCCATATGTATGTTGTTATCCCTGCATTAAGTAAGACATATAGCATGTGCTCGATTTCTGTGTTACTGTCTTGAGTTTACCTGGACTGGTGATATACCATTGATGACCTACTGTTAAAGTGGTTATATGGGGAGACTGCTGTGTTAGGTGTGGGGGAGCAACACCACATATTCTGCTAGGTTACACAGTAGTCCAACTATCATGTGACCCCACTGTTTAACATTTCCCTTGCTTGATGTAGTGCATATTCCAACCATGAGGCCTAGTGAATATTAAGGAACGCATTCTAGTGGACTGGGTAACTGTAGTCCAATGCGGATATTACTTGTATGCAAATAGCCCACTATATTTCCTTGCATAAAAGCAGCAAATCCATATATAATTGCATATTATAATAATCCTTACAAATAGTTTGTCAGTTAGGGACTTACCTTGCAAATGCAGCAGTTGACAAAATTGTAGTTCATGGCTGGCTCTCTCTGATGCAGGCAGTACACAGCCAATATGTGTATAGGTACAGGTTGCGTGGGTTGCCTGGCATCAATTTTACTATATGTGTGTGAGAAGGAGTAGGGTGTCAGTCCCTAGGGCCCTACATTGTCAGTGAATGTGCTATGTGTTGTCTCTTAGCCAAAGCCAGGGTATACTGGGCATGCCTATGTCTGCCTACAGGAACTTCATCGGGGGTTCCTCCTCTGAGTCCTCCTGTGGCTGTAGTGACATTGGCAGTGGTGGCGGCTGTACATCTCTTCCCTTTGCTGATCCCACTGCAGCTGTTTAGACAGTATCATATTGTGTAGCACAGCACGTACTGTGAACATATATGCACATGTGGCTGGACAGTACTGCAGGGATCCACCAGATATATCGAGGCACTGAAAGAATGACTTCAAGATCCCAAACACATTCTCTATGATGTTCCTAGTTTGTGCGTGTACCTCATTATGGTGTTCTTCAGTGGGTATGTGTGCATTTCTGATGGTGTCATCACCAACAGTTCCAGGGCATAGTCAACATCCCCCAGTAAATGGCCATGTGGGATGTCATTCCAGCAAACAACTGGTGCAGATGTGATGCATACCAGATATGGGAGTCATTATAACTCTCAGGGCTGCCAGCACACACATCCATGATAATATCCTGGGCATTGCACACTATCTGGCAGTTGATGGAGTGGTACCCCTTGCAGTTGACTTAGATTCTGGCCTCCTCATTGGGTGGTGCCTTGATGTGAACATGAGTGCAATCTATGGCACCCAGTACTTCAGGGTAGTCTGCTACATGGTAGAAGTGTTGCATATTGCTGGCCCTCACATCAATGGTAAGGGGAAAAGAAATGTGCTCACTGACATGTTGTAGCATGTCATCTAGGAATCGGTGGAGTATCCTGGATTCTGATGCCTGTGAGACCCCCATCATGTCCCCAGTTGGTCTTTGGAATGCACCTATAGCTAGTATCCTAAGGGCTACACATACCTTATTTCCACTGGGATGAGGGCGGTTCTTGTAGTATGTCCCTGTCCACCCTGTAGCACTTTGCAATCTCCAGCTCATGTAGCTCCTGGAAGGTTTCCCTTGGCCTGAATAATCTTCTCCTTCTCTGTCTAGGCCTACTGTCAGCAGCAGCACTGACTTCAGCATCTAGCACATACAGGTACAGGAGACTTGTAGCAGCCCTTAACATTCTCTCAGTTAAAATTCCCATGTCTGTACTCCAGTGGTTCAGAGTATTGGTGAAAAATCTGAATGTAGGGTTTATGTATACTTTATAGAGCTCTGCTGTAGGTGCAGATTGTGTGACTGGTAACTATGATGCATTGCACCTCCCTACAATATAATTAACATCATTTGTGGCCTTATTTTAGGTTAAACAAGGGTCAAAACCAATTAAATACATTTTTTTTAATTATGCTAAGTGAGGCGGCGCACCACACAAACATGCATAGGGAAGGTAAACAAAGGTTATAAGTTAATGGACACACCCCTTGTAGGGGACACTCTCAGCCAGGTGGCTTGCTGCACCAACACGTGTGCCTAAGCTGAAAAGAGCTTAAAAGTCAGTAGACACACCCCTTCTGGTTAAAGCTACCTCCTGTGTAAAAAGCAACATGGGTCTAAGCCTACACAAAGGGGATATGCGGACACAATTACTCATTTCTGCTATTCAGTACCTCCATCTCATTTGCATAGGTATCGTTGCTCACAGCCTAGAAACTACACACTTCAGAGCCCAACCACGTTAGCAACAGCACCAATGTACCATTGTATGGACTCCACTTACAGTCCTGTAATACATTTCTTTCACATACTAATTCATTTCTTTTTTCCATTTTTTTTTCTGTAAAGCATGTTTGTGCACTGTGGTGCACCATGCAAACATGCCCAGATTATTAAAAAATATATTAATATAACTTATTTTCTTTATTTTTTTCTGACATACTGGATGATAGTTTTCATCATATGTGTATGTGCATGACATTTCTGTCTAAACATCTACATTTTTACAACTCCTTTTGTCTGTCTGCACTCCTGTACACGGAATTTTTCCATGCAGACTATTGACACTTATAGGTTCAAAGGTTCATAGGTAGGTATTAGGCTATCTGCCCGAGGGCATTTATAAGCCTAGCCAGAGTATGTCAGCTTTAGCCATCCCATTGATTAATTAACGTAGCCTCTGTCAAGAAGAGCCAATGAAGTGATCCCAGGAGTGTATTTTCTGTTACCCATCCACTCATCAAGGTTTCTCTTGAAGAGTGTTAGTGAGGGCCCCTGCCTAATGTAGTTAGGAATTTTGTTCCAAAACATGGGGAGTCTCTGTGATAGGAATCTATCCCTCCAGCATGTTCTATTTATTGTTGTGGTGAGGTTATCTCACTAGAGCGAGTGCTTGCAGTGACTTGGATTTCTTTAGGTGGAGCAAGCCCATCAATTCTGAGTTGGACAGGGCTTTGTAAGTCAGGCAGAGATCACCTCAGAGCAAGCGATATGCGACTGAGTACAGATGGAGTTTTTCCAGTCAGGCTGCATAGGACATATGTTTGAGGCCAGTAATCCTCTTGGTGAGGTACTTTTGTTGTCTTTTCAGCTGTTGGAAGTGTCTTTTGAGGTACATCCCAAATGGGGCATTGTACTCTATGATGCGTCTGTTGAGTGACGAGTAGAGGGGCACTATAACCTCTTTATTTCTAGATGCAAACCCTTTAGTAATTAGATGGGCTACATAGAAGGATTTCCTAACTACTTTGGCAATATGATTGTCAAAGGAGAGATTACTAACTATCTGGGTCCCCAGATCTCTTATTACCGCTTCTGTATTAAGGGGGCTGCCCACCTGTGTGGTAATTCATGGGTGTTTTGTTTTTCCCAAATGGGATGACTATGCATTTTTTGGCATTTAGCTTGAGACCATGACTTTGACATCAAGTGTCTGTCTCAGTAAGGCCCTTTTGGAGGATGTCCATGTCAGCCAGAGAGTCAATTATGGCTCCCAGTTTGCAGTTATCGGCAAACTTGGTTAGCCATAGTCCTCCTGTGTTTGCCTGTATGTTTGAGAAGTATATGCTGAACAGTAGGGGTCGCAGGACTGAGCCTTGTGGGACACCACTTGTGACTGGTTTAGAGTCGGAGCTGGAGCTCGCTATTCTTACCATGTGAGTTCTGTCTGTAAGCCAGTTGACAGCTCATCTTGTGATGTAAGGGTTTATGTTCAGGCTGGTGAGTTTTTCTATAATTCCAGATTAGGGAATGGTGTCAAAAGCCTTGGTGAGGTCAAGGTAGGCTGTGTGAAGTACCTTCCCCTCATCTATGGCCTTGGTGACTGTCTCAAAGAAGTCAACCAGATTTAGTAGGCATGATCTGCCTTTAACAAAGCCGAACTGGGTTGGGTCAAGTGTTTGGAGGATCCCAATGTCTTTGATAATGAGTTCCATGATGAGGCACTTCATATCCTTGCAGACCAGGCTAGTCAGGCTTATGGGGTGATAGTTACCAGGGTCAGTTGTGTCCCCTCCTTTGTGGAGCGGAATAACAGTTGCAGTGCGCCATTCTCTGGGCACATAGCCTGTGGAGAGGCTGAGGTTGAACAGTGTGTTTAGGTGGGGGGTTAGTTTGTTCAGTAGTTCGTGCAAGATGCAGCCTGGGACACCATCTGGCCCCATTGATGCTGTGCTTTTGGCTTTTGAAAGGACTGTTTTCACCTGTGCATCTGTGATTTCCTGGAAACTACACTTTTCCGGTATTGCTGTGGCCCTTTTGGGTGTGAGAGGGGGGTGAAGTTTGCACTGAATCTATCTGCCAGGAAGTTGGCAATATCCGTGGGTTCAGTATATTTTGTGCTATTTTGCACTAGCTCAGACCATATCTGTGAGTTGCCACTTAGATTCTTGACATAGTTAAAGAAGGCTTTGTGGTTATCTTTTGAATCCTTGGCTATTTTTCTTTCGAAGTTAACCTTGAAGAATTTTATGAGAGACCTTAGTTTCTTACTGATACTGATCAGGGATGTCTTTCCTTCTTGGTATTTGCTTTTTTTCTGAACTAGTTTCCTCCTTCTATTGTATAGCCTGTTTATGGCAGGGGTCCACAAGACTGGTTTCCTTCTCTTAGGGGAGTGAGTCTTGGTTTTGCTAGGGATGGTACGATCCATGAATTTGTGTAGGTGCTCATAGAGTGCATTTGTAAAGGTTCCTGCATCTTGGACACTGTTATCCTTTAGGGTGGGGGGTGTGAAACTTACCACCTCTGTCTTAAGTAAGGTGAAGTTTGCTATAGAAAGGTTTTTCACTGTGGTCTCCTTGGTTAGAAGTGGTCGTGTGGTGTGGACATCCAGAGTGATTAGTTTATGATCTGATCTAACCAGTGACAGGTTGATCTCTGGTGTGGAACACCTGTCACCCATGTTGGTGATGACCAGGTCCAATATGTTTTCACCTTTAGTAGGGGAGTTTACCAGCTGATCCAGGACATTGGAGTTGATAAATTCCAGAAAGCACTGGTCCTGGCAGTTTGTACTTGAGTAGTTTTCCCAGTTAATGATAGGGTAATTGAAATCGCCCAATATCAGGGTGGTCAGTAGGATCTTCATGTTTTCCAGTGTCTCCCGAGAGGTGGAGCGGTGGTCCTCGGTCATGTTGGGTGATCTGTAGCAGGCCACAATTTGCATTTCAGATTTGCCTGATGTTAGTTGCACATGGATGATCTAGGAGATATCATGCTGTGCCACTAACCTGGATGTGTAGGTATCCTTGATGAATATGGATACACCCCCTAATTTTGTGTTTCGGTCCATGTTCTGTGCCCAAAATGTGTGGTATGAGTTGTAGCCTAATAGTGCTGGGGTGCTCTGTGGAACCTTGAACCAGGTTTCAGTTACTGCACATATGTCGACGTTCTCCATACTGAGGAGTGCTTCGAGCGTGTGAATTTTGAGATTTAAACTCCTGCCGTTGAGTAGCATATCCCTCATTTTTTTATTTGTGCTGTTTACGGAGGTGGGTTTGACTTTTGAGCCTTTCCTAAAAAAGGCACTATGGGGGCAGCAAGAGCCTTGGCCAGTATTCAAACCCTAGGGGTGACAGGTGCAATCTGTCTCTTGCAAAGCAACGAGGCTTGTCGAGCATGTCGCCCAAGGCTGACAGACACTGGATCCCCTTTGAATGACACCAGAAGCTTAGCCAATTGTTGAAATTGATCATTTTTTCTTTATACTGTGGTATCATTCTTGGTGAGGACAGGATGCTACTCAGGGTCAGGGTCATACCTGCCTGGGCTACATGATCAGGGAGCTCTTCCATGTCTCTTTTCGTGTAGTCCAGGGAGGTATATCTCAGGTCATTCACACCAACATGAACAATGACAGAGTCATATTTGTACTTGTTCTGGAGTGACCTGAGTGCTTGTGTTACGTGGCGGATTCTGGCTCCCTACAGGCAGCTAACAGTAACCTTCTCCTTGTCCTGCCTAGTGAGTGGGCTGTCAGTGTGCCTGACTATAGAGTCGCCTATTACTAGTGTGTTAGGTATGTAATTTTGCCTTAAAGGCTGTGATTGTGCATCACACTGATTTTGTTTTTTATGTGTTGTCTGGTTTGTCATGGGAGGTGCAGGTTTTTTGGGTGTCTGCTTTGGAGGTCTGTGATGCTTTTGCAGGATTTTATTTAGAGCCTCTGAGTATGATTTTGTGTATTTATGTGTATTTTTTTGCCAGTGCTGGTTTAGTATGTCTATGTGAGGCTGGAGGTGTAGTGCAAGTGTTAACCTTCTCCTCATGACTGCCTGTTCCAGTCTTGGGTGGAGAGAGCTTAACCTCCAATTTAGCTATATAATTGCACCTCTTGCATATGTTAATGTTTTGTGGTAGGAGGAGAGGATTGTCTGTGTACATGAGGCAGTTGTATCATTGCCTCAGGATACCCAGGTTCACCAGCTGGACTGGAGAGTATACCTGAAATTGCCATTTGGTCATGCCTGAATAGTAGGGTGAGCTGCTTAGTCACTTGGTTGGTGAGGGGTGAATAATGAGCCTTGCCTTGCTGGGCAATCAAGTGTTGGGGTATATTAGTGCTTGCTATTAGGTCTGAGCAAGTGCTAGACAGTAGGATGCTTTTTAAGTGCTTAGGTTGAGAGTTAGACTACTTTCAAGTGAAAAACTGAAGAGGAGACTTGGTGGAGCCACGATAAATTTAGCCATAGCTAACCGGCACTGTCCGGATGTACAAAACCATGCAAACACGTTTTTTACAGCAGGGAACTGAAAGAGATAGAAATTAGCCCAAAATGGCCTATAAACTACTAACTTCTGGGCTGGAACCATTCCTCCAAGGACAGATGGCTGCTCAAAGCTCCCTCTCTCACAGGTGAACAGAGAAACCTCCCTCTATCCAAGTAAGGTATGGGCAACGCAGAAAATTGTAACACAGCCCTGAATTCAGCACTAGCCTGAAAACTGGACTATACTAGCTTTGAAAGGTGTGAAATAAGGAAACATTTTTTTAAAAGATAAGGCAAAAACAGTAAAAAATACACTTAAAACGACTACAAACAGTAAAAATACACTTAAAACAGCTTTAGATGAATCCAAGCAATCAGAAAAGGCTTTTAAACAAATTACCCAATTAACTAGTAACAAAATCTCAAAACTGAGCCCTGTTCCTGTAGTCTTCAATCAGACAAGTTCTAACTGCACACTCTTGCCACCGGGGTGCAGGGAACCTTCTCCAAAAAATAAGACCTGGATTAGTGCTCAAGTTATACAAACAAAGCTATATACAGCAGGCCTGGATCTAGTCTATGCTACAGAAAACCAGGCGCACCAATTTCTGTAAGAAACATTTCGAATAACTGGCCTGAAGCCCAAGTGCTTAAACCAGAATTAATACACTTTTAGAATTACAGACACTGAGCCTTCAATCAGCAGTTCCCAACTTAGAAGGATGTAAGCTACCTGTCCTGTCACAACAGTGCAGAACACAAACCTTCTTAATGTAAACCAACTGGTCTGCAGCCCAAGTGCTTAAACCAAAAGGCTTAGAATGATAGCTACACTTTAATCAGGTTACTACCAAGCAGTAATAAATACAATTTAATACTTTTAAGAAGGCCAGGATTAGTGCTCAAGGTATACAAACAAAGCTAGATTAGGCGGGCCTGGATCTAGTCTATGCTACAGCAAACAAGGCGCACCAATTTCAGTAAGAAACAGTTCAAACATGCAGGCACTATAAGCCTTTAACCAGAAATTCCCAACTCAGAAGGGCAGAGTCCAGCCTCTCCTCCCACAAGAGTGCAGACCATGAACCTTCTTAATTTAAAATAACTGGTCTGAAGCCCAAGTGCTAAACCAGAACTAATACACTTTTAGAATAACAGACACTGAGCCTTCAATCAGCAGTTCCCAACTTAGAAGGATGTAAGCTACCTCTCCTGCCACAACAGTGCAGACCACAAACCTTCTTAATGTAAAACAACTGGTCTGAAGCCCAAGTGCTTAAACCAAAAGGCTTAGAATGATAGTTACACCAAGCAGTAATAAACACAATTGAGTACTAAGATGATGCAAAAGCAAAATAAAGTAATAAAGTAGGAAAAAACACAAATACAGTAAAAGCAAATGAAAAAAGTGCAAATTTTTTTTTTTTTTGAGTGAGCAAATGAGATGGGCCCAGGAGGTGTATCCAAATGCAAATTTACAAGAAGGATGGGCAGTTGCAAAGCCACCAAGACTGAAAAACAGAGCCACAACTTCCAGCTAGATAGTATTCAATGCAACTCACACCGGGTCTGAAGAGATGTCTATCTGCTTGCTGGATCACTCTACCTGCCACATTTGCATGAGATTCACCTGCTTATGAGGTGATTTGCATGCCATGAAAGTTTCCGTGATGGCTCATGCATGTGTGCCACTCAGCACTGCTTACTGAATCTAAAATTGTTTGTGGCTGTATAAGCAGCGCTACACAATGCCTACATGGAAAAAAAACTTGTAGGCTTTATTAAATCCCTCCCCTTGTCTTTGTACTGTACTATCTTGTGTATTGCGATGTGCAACATAACAGAGGCACACATACTCCTTCTCCCTCTACAAGTTAACAAAATATTGCATCCTAACTAATAACACTTTTGTTGTGTGATATTAGTACTAATGACATTAGGACAGAATAAGCTTTGTGGAAATTATAGCATATTTGGTCATCTATGAGCATATGCAATGCAATTCTGAAAAAAAAGACTGATAATGTTGAAATGATAAGTTAGGATCACTAGGGTTAGTTTTCTGAAGGTGCCTATTCATATAGTGAATGGCATCTAATGTTCATACCATACTATCTTCTTTTGTTCATGAACTGATTTCACTCGTTTTAAAAATTAGCAGCCAAATTCCATCATTTACCAACTGGCAGCTATAGTCCAGTCTCAGTTTTATGCTTAACACGAGTTATTTTGTTGAAACCTTTCCTAAAAAATATCCTTGCTGGGAAGTAAAGAATGGCATCCATTATTGCATGTTCCATATGACATAAGCATTTTAAGACATTAGTTCCATAGTTGTTGCAGAATTATATTTAATATGCGGTAGTCATACCTATAATAAAAGTTTGTTATAACATCTGTCCATTTGGCTCTGCAATTAAGGTTCAACCCATAACACTATCTATCAACATCAATGAAGAGAATCATTGTCAGTACAACAAACTTAACCAAAGCCAGCAGACTATTCAGTGATCTGATCTGCAAGGATCACCATTTACAGACAAGAGTCCTCTTCAGTTGCAACCTCTATTATATTACTTCATTGAACTTAATATAAGCACCAGCAATAGCATTCATTTTTATGGCAGAGGGGGATACTGGACTAACTGTATAAAGTCATTCTCAGGCCATATAAGGCTTAATATTATTCCTCTTTAAAGATAGTTTAAGACATCCTTACTGGAATGATCATTTAATTTCTGGCTGTCTGGTCTGTACACAAACTTAAAATTACAGCAGTAAAGGTAATACGAATCATGCTAAAAGAGTCTGAAGGAACTTACCTTGCATTTTCTGCAAGAAATGGGATAAGGAAGACAGCCTGAGGGTTTGACAATGTTATATTTTTTCCTTCACAGATCCAAAAAATACACCAGCATAAAAATTATGAAAATGTTATGAGTTTTTTGAAACCACTGTTTGTCTTCAAACATTTTGATGTCTTTTATTTGTATAATGTAGCACATAAGTCCCATAATAAATATACAATCACATACTTTCTTTTACTATCCCTGAGTTAATCTTGCTGATTTATTTAGAATGTCTTCATTGTTTGCTCTTTCATTGTTATGATGGGTTGTTTAAGAGAGATCCATTTCACTGTGTATTTGAATACTGGAGAAAAAGCATATGATCTGGTTCATCTCATGCAAGTTTTTTTTTTCTGTTAGAAAGAAGATGTGCTGTGAACTTGTCAGCATGATGCCTATAATATCCACCTCAAACCCATCTCCACAACTTGCTTCTTTGTAGGTTTATGGCTTCATGCTTAAATGCATCAATGCTTTTCTGAATATGAGTCACCTTACTTACTGCCTCTGAATACTTTTAAATCATGGGTACATTTTGAGAGACATCTCATTTATTATTAATGGAAATGATTCTGCTTCATAGGCCTGAAATTCAACATTCTGAAAATATAATCCTGGGCAGAAAAGAGATAAAACAGAAAACATTGAATAACCCTAAATGCAAACTGTTTTGCAGATTAATTTTTGTATAGGCAGAACTGCTTTCATCATTTGTGGAGACTAAGTCTGCCAAAGTTGCTACTTTACATTTTAATACCAATGTCACTGTCTGAAGTAAGGCAATACTGGGTTCAGAATGACCATGCATTCTATTTTTCTTTCTCTAGCACTGTTTGATCTTTTAGTCATAGTGAAAAAACTAAAGAACATGAGGGTATATGAAAGCCATCCTTCATAACAAGATCTACAGTGGATTACATTCAAAGTTATTCTGAATTATCTGTTTAAATATTTTCATTTCAGAATTTTCTGCTTTAGGATTTTAAGTTTTGGTATAAGAATTAGGCAGTATTACAAACAAAATCTATTCTAATGTATATGCCAATGATTACCACACCACTTCCATTTCAACATAACATTTCTAGTGATACTCTGGGAGGAAATGCATACATTTGTGCATGTTTCTTTTTTTTTTTTTTTCCATTTGGCTACCATATTTTAGCCTTCTTGTCAACTTGGCCTGATTTCTGAGAGCAGTCAGAGTTCAGACATAATTGGTTGGCTACGTCTGTAGCTCTTGTCAATACATCCATTTTCTCAATCATTTTCTCAACTCAACTATTATTTGTTAGAGTTACATCTCAGCAATGTTTGGGGTTATCTAGAGCATTTTTATACATATAATAATGGTGCCATTTTTGCTGTAAGTATTTTTTTCTCAAAAATGAATTAGTACTGCCTATATAATGAAGAATTATGCCCTGATTAACCCATATCGATGAACTGTTTAGTCACTGAAACAAATGTGAATTTGCTTTGTGCTTGCAATCCTTTACTATCAGAAGTGAGATTATAAAATACAAAGGACAAGTGATCTATGGCCTTTGTTTCAAACTACAGTGAATGCATATATCAGGAGATCTATTATGTGATCTTTAAATGTACTCATGTCAGAATATAGTTTGATTAAAAATGCACTTTATAAAAGGACATAATGATTTATTTAAAGCGTCCTAATAAAGCATATAATTATAGATCATTGTAGCCTGTGAAAAAATACATAATTATCTTTACAAAATATAAAAGTTATAGTACTGAAGCAAAAAAAAAAAAAATGTGCCTGGAAGCTATCAATTACAACACATACATTTGCAATTCGTTTAAATTTGATATATCCTGACTTATTTTACAGCCTTTGAGCAGGAAGTCAAGGACTGGCAGAATGAATTATCCAAGACAATGCTGAATAAAAGACACTGATGATAATGTTGAAATGATAAGTTAGGTCCACTAGTGTCACTTTTAGGAAGGTGCCTATTCATATAACAAATGAATACTAGAAGGAAGGCAGCAATGTAGAAAATGAATTATATATTTTTTTCATGCAGAATGCAGGCATTGCAAATCTCTTAATGAAAGGATTATTTCCTAACAAGTGTAGTAGCCTGTGAATGAAATATAATTATTCAAACCATGCTTCTGATAATGTTAATAACGCTATAATAATACTAATAATACCTATTATAATAATACTAATAAGATTCTATATTTGTTGGCTTTACATTGTGGAAGGCATATTAAAAAGTTAGTGTAACCTCTCAAGCCTTGGTGAAAGAGGCATTTTGTTACTAAATAATGCTCATGTCACTGGTGGCATCAACACAGACGGATTTCTTTTGTCGTTTATGTCATCGATGCCATAAAACACATTAAGTACAATGTTTGTTCACTAAATTCCCAGATTCATTGTTTAAAATGCTTCTGATAATCAGAGTAAGCCTTTGATTACAACTGTCTATACTGGTGTGTGTGTGTGTGTGTGTGTGTGTGTGTGTGTGTGTGTGTGTGTGTGTGTGTACTTATACTTTTTTATTTATTTATCATTTATTTATTTTTTTTGGCTGTGTGCTGAGATGGGGGCAATAACAGATTGTTATGTGCATATATGATGACATAAAGGTGGAGGGATTATGTGCAGACTAGCATATGAATGCCTTCAATGAAATCTGCCTTTCAGTATGCATCTACTCTGAGAGGATTTTTTTTTTTTTCTTAGAGCTCTGGTTCACTCTCCTGCATCATCTTATGGCCTTCTACCCCTGTGCCTCCATCCATTTCTGGGCCCACCAACTTGCCCTTGACAACTCCATCCTACCTCAGTAAGTTGGGCAGATCAAGGAATGTAAGTACATCTCAGTGAGCTCTCACCATTGCCTTCCACTGGGGGGGGCTCATTTTTGACCTACACATTTCCCCACCTCCCTCTATGGGTCTGTAGGACTGTGTCTGAGGGGTGGGCATGCAAAAGTCACATGTAGCATTTAATCCTACCTCCACAGCAGTTGAGACTTGTCCCCACCCTATTCTCCACATATTTCTCTCTCTGAACTATGCCCCCCTCTTCAACACCTGTAGTCTTCACCAGAGATCTCTGACTGGAGCACCCCCCCTTCTGCTGTGTTAGTCACCTAACAGAGTCAGACTGGCTGGGCTATAGTCAGGGATTTATGCTTCTATGCCACCAAAGCTACTGGTGAGAGAATCTTTAGTGGAGATACCACAGTTTGATTATGATTTTTGTTGTGTGGTAAACTCTGCACTAATAGTGCTATGAATTTCACAAGTTTATGCGCCACTATGACTAACTTAATTATTTTACACAGAAAACTGATTTGGCTGATGGGTCTAAAATTGTTTGGCATTTCTGATCCCCCCCCCCAACACACACACACACACACACACACACACACACACGCACACACACACACACACACACACATATAAACACGCACACTTTGGGAATTGGTACAACTGCAGCCTGTCGCCATAGTTCATGGACATGTATACATAGTAATATTAATGTTATATCTACCTTGACTGACAGCAGTTTTGTTAGATTTTCCTTGATTCTGTATAGTATCTTAATAGGTATGTTGTCTGCTCCTATGGGACTTGACTTTTTAATTGTTCTTACGGCAGCAGTTATTGTACAGCTCTAGCACCTTCTGTGTGTAGCACATTAACATATTTCTTTGCTCACTGTATAGTTTATTTATTTATTTATTTTATTTATTTGCAGTTGGTTTACCAGGATAGTCCATTGGGCCAAATGAACCCATTTTCAATGGAGTCCTGGGGAGAAAAGCTCCAAATAAGGTTACAGTAGGATTTACATCCATATTACAATAATTACAAGAATTTTACAAATATAATATACAATATGTGGTAGACAGAGTACTGTTCACATTAAAGTTAGAGCAAACACTTTTAGGAAGAACAACTGGTGGTAAACATTTTAGATGATACAGTCTAGAGAAGGTAAGCATTTCAATTTAGAAAAGTAAGAAACAATTGCAACAGAGCTGACAATGTAGTGAACAAAAATTGTTTTTTTTTTTTTTTTCAGTATGGATCATGAAGGATGTGAGCATGAGTTTGCCCAGATTTCTTATGTAAATACATTTTCTAAATCCTGCAGCTGTGTATTTGCTTATTAATAACATTTTGCATTCCCTAGTTTTCAATTTCGATTTTCCTGAGGTAACTATAAAATACTGCATCACGTCTTTCAGCCTTTCAAATCAAGCTGATTTTATAAGTAGATTCACATGATTCGATAACAAAAGTAAGTGAATTCTATACTTCATTTGATCAAGACTTGTTTTTATGACTAGAATGATTTTTAAGCAAGCAATAATGTCCGACGGGGTGAGTATTACAAGAAAATAATGGACGACTCATCGTTGTTCAAATGTCACAGCAACAGTAACATATTTTTGGATACTTTTGCCACATATATACATTGCAAAGCATTACATCCCCCCATACACATATTAACTTTATTGACTGTGCACAGCTTATATGACCAACTGTAATCAAGTTAATGATTTTATACATAAACACTAGCCATAACTGACTCAGTCTAAACCATTGACTGATATGCAGAAATGTACACACACACACACACACACACACACACACACACACACACACACACACACACACACACACACACACACACACACACACCATGCCCATGATGCCCTTGTAACTTGTGATGCACTTACTTGCTTTAGTTCTATTTTTTACCATTTAATAAGGGGAAGTGAAATGACAGGTCATTTCATCTGTTGTTACTTGCATTAATTCTGTAATTTTTATGTTATTATTATTTTAATTTTTCCATGATTATGAGGAGAAAGAAAATAGCAGAACAAGTAATGGACTTCAGTATTGGTGCATGGGTTTCATTCTGAATAACCACTCTACCTTTTTACAGGTCTATCTTTGTACTTTTATGTCCCACTTTGGAATGATGAGTAACCAGCAGTGATCGTTGATCCTCCAAGCCATTTTTCTAAAAGCAAATTAATTCCTCTTTTTCTATTATATGTCTTACAAATATTTAGATTCCACTATAGTTTTTATTTACTTTTGTATATGACATTTATTTTTTTCGCATTATTTGTTCATGAATAAAAACATTGATTGAGAAATAGAATTAATTTCTAGTATTCTGAGCAGACTTATTTGGTTAACTGAGGAAGTATCCCAGTCTATTTTTATAAGTATGCCATTTAGTGTGTCATGGTTTCTACTGGTGGAATATAAGAAGGAGTGTTTTATTTATGACTGAGTTTAATTTTGGTACTAGATTAAAGATGATAGTTTTTTTAACCTTTTTAATTGTAGATGGTATAATCATGACTGCAGAGTAGAATTACCCTACAATTGTTAGTATCATATCACAGTTATTATTGTACTTTAATTGGATTTTCTACTGTTTGTTCTAACTTGCCTTGATTAACACAGCCAAACAATATACATATGGAATAATATGTTGAGTAATTTAATTGTTCAGGGAATCACTGGTAAATCCAATCTAAGGATTATATTTTCATAGATTTTTATTCAGGAAATCCTCATGTTTTAGGTTCCCACAATATTATATTCAGAGCTTCCGATATTCATAGATATATATATATATATATATATATATATATATATATATGTATATATATATATCTAGGTTACCGTTAGAACATCGAAACATCGAAAATCAAAATATCGACGTACAAACGTTTGACACCCAAATAATCGACAGTGGAACACCAACACATGCAAAATGCCAGTCTGTATTGAATGGTCCAAGTAACTCGGCAACATCAGCATAAAACAAACTGACACATAGCAGTGTATGCAAATAGAATGGAACAACTGACAGATCAAACTGAAACAACTCATAGTCGTTTGCAACTGAAAATCAAACATAATATAGTTCTTTTGTAAACCCGATGTTTAAACTATACAATTAACACCGTTCAGTGGTACATCCTCTGCTTGTGCAGACCAAGAGATAGATTACATTTGCTGTTAGTAGATACAACTGAATATGTGGAACAGCATAATAAGAAGTTATGTCTTACCATAACGTTCCATGTTAGTTGTCTTCTTCTCGCCTTCTTTCTTGCTGGATGGGTTCGGAGCCGATCCTCGGCTCCGACTCGGCCTATATTATAGCTCGAGAGCTATTTTTACTGGCTCGAGGCAGCCCTATATCCCACAATATCATGCGCTAACTCCCCAGTTCTCGTTTGGAAGCTAAGACATAGTATCAAAAGTAATATTATAATAATAATATTATAATCCTCTTTTATGAGTACAGATTACCTGCTAGTAATACTAAGGATACCAGGAAAGATGCAACATATTGTATCTCCAGAAATGGAAGGACTCAGAACCTCGAGTCTATCCAGGCTAGGGGGCAGGAGGGAGAAGAAGACAACTAGGATGGAACGTTATGGTAAGACATAACTTGTCATTCTCGCCTTCATTCTTGCTGGATGGGACAGCGTCCCTAGCATCTTAGTCCTGGGTGGCTCAATGGAACAGACTCCTGAGTACAGTGGAACCAAAATCAGCTCTATTTCTGGAGGCTAGATCAAGCTTATAATGGGCAATAAAGGTATGTTTGGACGCCCATGTAGCTGCTGCACAAATGGCATCTAGAGGTAACCTTTCTTGAAAAGCCGTTGAAGTTGATAGTGCCCTGGTTGAATGAGCCTTACACCTAGAGGGTAGTTGCCTGTGTCTCAACTCATAGACTAAGGTAATAATAGATGTCAGCCATCTGGAAAGAGTAACTTTCGATACCGAAAGCCCTTTCTTGCCTGCAGCATAAGAGAGGAAGTGCTGGTCTGACTTTCTGAATTGTTTTGTCCTGTCTAGGTAATACCGTAATTGGTGATGAACATCTAATGAATGTAATTTTTGTTCAGCTCTGTTGGTATAGTCTGGGAAAAAGACGGGCAAATCAATGGAGTTGTTTAGATTTGCTTCCGATAACACTTTTGGTAGGAAGGAAGACTTTGTTCTGAGAGTTACCCTATCTTTATGAAAAACCAAATAGGGAGGATGGACAGACAAGGCTTGAAGTTCCGATACCCTTCTGGCAGATGTTATAGCTACTAAAAACAGCGTTTTCCAAGAAAGAAGTTTGAGGGAGCAAGAAGCTGCCGGTTCAAAAGGGGGTAGAATTAGTGAGGTTAGAACTAAATTCAAATCCCATTGTGGGGGTGGATCTTTAACTGGAGGTCTGAACAACAATATGCCCTTGAGAAAGGCTTTACAGAGTTTGTGGGACATAATATTTGCTTCTGAGAGTCCAACATGAAAACTAGCAATGGCCGCTAATTGTACCCTGATAGTGGCCGATGATGACCCCGAATGAAAAGCTCCAGAAAGTCTAGAACCTCATGAATGGGAGCATGGAAAGGATCTAAGGATCTAGTTTGTGCCCAGTGTGAAAAACGCTTCCATTTACTTGCATAAGTCTTCCTAGTATTGGACTTATGGGAAGCCAGAATTATATCACGAACAGGAGGAGAAATAAGGGGAAGCCTGGCTATGGCTGGAAGTGGAGCAACCAAGCTGTGAGGTTGATGGAATGTAGAGACTAATGCAGCTTGCCCGTGAGGTGGGTCAACAGATCTGGAAGGGGTTCCAGATGCCAAGGCTGTTCCAGTAGGTATTTGTGCAGGAACGGGAACCAAACTTGTCGAGGCCAAAACGGGACAATGAGGATCATTTTGGATCTCAATGCGGTTGCTTTCTGAATTAGTTGCAGGATCAATGGAAAGGGAGGAAAGGCATAAAGAAGACCCCGGGGCCAAACGTGAACAAGAGCGTCTCTGAGGGGCTGGCCTGCTAGACGAAAAAGTGTGAAGAAGTCGAGGCACTTGCTGTTTTGCGGAGTTGCGAAAAGGTTGCAGCAAGGCTGGCCCCACTTCCGAAAAATTCCGTCTACTACCGCTTGATTTAGAGACCACTCGTGAGGCATGAGGATAGTTCTGCTCAATCTGCCTGCTATGACGTTGGACTTCCCGGGGATGTGTGTTGCTATCAGAAACCGTTGAGATGAAATCGCCCATTGCCAAAGTCTGAGTGCTTCTCGACAGAGGGGGTAGGACCTTGTTCCGCCCTGCTTGTTTATGTACCACACCACAGACATATTGTCCATTTGAATTGCTATAGTCCCCGTGGGAAGAGAGCTCTGAAGGGCCTGCAACGTCAAAAGCACCGCCCTCATCTCCAGGACATTTATGTGCAGGTGGCATTCTGACTGTTGCCAAGTGCCCTGGACCATCCTGCCCTGATAATGCCCCCCCACCTGATCAGGGAGGCATCCGTTGTGACAGTGGCAACTGGAGGGGGGAGAACAGAGGGTCTGCCCTGAAAAAGCTGAGGGGAAACCATCCACCAGGAGAGATGTTTCTTGCAAGATGGTGTTATCAAAATGTTGTGGGTCATTGGCAGCTATTGAAAGGACCACTGAGAAAACAGCATCCACTGAAGGAGTCTCATGTGGAAGCGGGCTAATGGAAGTAGAAGAATGCCATGAGGCCCAACACTTTCAATACTAGCTTGACTTGGACTCTGCTGGGCTGAAACAGAAGCTAAACATTCCATCTTATGTCTGTCACTCTCTGAGGTGGTAATGTTGCAGACATTTCTGTGGTGTTTAATATGGCACCTATAAAGTTTATACATTGACAAGGTGACAAGGAGGACTTTGCAAAATTTATAGAAATACCCAGGCTGTTGCAAAGTTGGATAGTGTAATCCATGGCCATTATGAGATCCTGTTTGGTGGTAGCAGAAATGAGCCAGTCGTCTAAGTATGGAAACACCTGGAATCCTTTCTGTCTCAGGTGAGTCGTGACCACTGCCAAACATTTGGTGAACACCCGGGGGGCTGTGGTGAGATCAAAGGGCAGGGCCCTGAATTGAAAATGACTGACTCCCAGCCGGAAGCGGAGAAACCTCCTGGAGCGCCTGTGTATTTTTATGTGGTAGTACGCATCCTGGAGGTCTAACGAGCACATCCAGTTGTCTCTGCCCAAAAAGGGTAGAATGGACTGCAGTGTTACCATCCAAACTTTTGTCTTTAATACATGGTTGTTTAACCTGATGAGGTCCAAAATGGGTCTCCAATCTCCTGTCTTTTTTGGTACCAAAAAGAATCTGGAGTAGATTCCGGATCCTAGCTGATCTGCTGGGACTGCCTGGATGACTCTTTTGTTTAACAGCTTTTTTATTTCTAGCTGAGCCTGACCCCTTTGTGTGGGTGGCACGTCTGGTAGGGGTTTTGGCGGTTGTACCGGAGGGAAAGTGAAAGGAATTTTGTAACCCTCGGATATGATCTTCTGTACCCATGTGTCTTGGGAGATGGATTGCCAGACTTCTGGGTACAGAGATAATCTTCCCCCGACTGCCTCCGAAGGCGGACAGTCAGGCAGCTTCTCAGGAATGCTGAAAGGGTTGGTCAGGGAAAGATTCCCTGGAACCCTGGTTCTGTGGACCCCTCTGCCCCTGGGCGGCATCTGTTATTATTTCCCTCTGCCTCTGGGGAAATTCACCATGTGCAGGTGCGACTCCCTGTGGTTTCGGAACCACATCTTTCCACCCTCTGTCCTTTAGGATAAGGTCTAGAAGGCGTGGAAAACGGACTCCCACAGAGAGAGTCTTACCATCTTGCTCGCATCTGGTGAGGGTATTCTTCACCTGAGGCCCGAACAGGTGTTGGTGAAGGATGCCTTGAAAGTTACAGAGTCACATCCAAGCGTGACGTCTCAACGCAATGCCTGTGCCAGCCTCCATCGGCTGCATAAGAGATTAGCCGCATGGAGGAGTTAACAATGGAGTTCAGGGTAGCCAGCTGAGAGTTTATTTTGTCCTTAAACCCCGCAGCAGAAGGATCCTGTACCATTTCACCCATCTCTGTGAGCAAGTCTCTCTGAAGGCGGGTGAAATTACATAAATAGTTCAGCGATCGCATAGAAAATGTCGCTGAAGCAAAGGTCCACTTGCCGTACCTGTCCATGGTCCTGGACTCTTTGTTAGGAGGATGAACAGATACAGAAGGATCAGTTAATTCCTTCTTAGTGGCTGCTGCTACCACCATAGCATCCACTGAAACACCTTTGGTGAGAAAAGATTTGTCATCTGGTGCAGAAATAAATTTAGAAGGCCTCCTTGGGGTAGGTTCCATTGAATCAGGAGCTGCCCATGCCTTTCTAGCCACTACCTCCATTAGTGGGTCGAAAGGGGGAGACACCCAGGAGGTGGAAGGGTGAGATCCAAAGGCATCAAGGTAAACCGACTCATCCTCAGGAGGTTTGAGAGTGGACCAATTTCCACTCTGTCTTAGGATCTCCAGGATGTCTGAAAAGGAGACATCCTCAGAGGGGGATCTGGAGGAACCCTCCGACTCATCCAAGTCGGTGTCCAACGTGACAGACTCGGGGGAGTCTATGTGCTTCCTCTTGCACTTTCTTTTCCTAGTGGGTTCCCCTGAAACTTCAGGGGAGCCCTCGGAAGAGGAGGAGACACCCAAAGTGGGTACCCTATGCTTTGGATCTCTGCTGTTGGGTATAGGAGGGTGGCCAGAGACCGTAACAGGCACTACTGAGGGAGGAGCTGCAGAACTTAACCTTGGAGTGGACACTGGGTCCAGCACACTCCTCATCACCTTGAAGGCTCCCCTATCAGACACCGAAGGTAGCCCCGGCTCTGAAGAGGCTGGAACTGCCCGCAGAACCAACAGAGAAGGCTCCGAGAATGATGTCGGGGCCGAACTAACAAGAGCCGAAGCTCCGAGAGGGAGAGCGGGGTCGGACAAGGGTCCGATGACACTCGCCCCACCCTCGGAGCTGACAATGGAGTCTTGGCGCCCGGACCTCTCCACAGACGGAACCAATAAAGAGGTCGGAGCCGATGACACCGGAGCCGATGGAGGAGGTATCAGCTCCGATGTGGGCAAGGTCACGGTTCCGGCGAACTCCGGCTCCGAACTCGAGAGATGAGTTGGAGGAGGAATGGATAACTGTATAGAAGGAGCCACAGTCTGGTGAGATGGGCTCTGAAGCATTTGGGCCAGAGCCTGAGATTTTATGAGTCTACTGACCACCCTCTCGATGTCGTAGTTGGAGAGCCTGGAAGACCTCGATGAATGAGTCCTATGACTCCGCTCCGATAGGAGGGGGGACCTCGGAGCCGATCTGATGGACTCTAAAGAAGGGGACCTAGAGCGCTTGCGCGCTGGGGTCAGCTCCGATGATGGTTTTGAAGCGGAACCCACTTTGCTCGCCTCAGAGCCAGATGGAACCGAGGTCGGAACCATCTCGACAACACCAGTCCTCGGCTCAGAAGCTGGAGCCGAGGGTTTGGCGGTTTTTGATGACTTCCCCGAGCCAGACTTGGACAGGGAGTCATCAGGCTTTAACAAGCCCCTTAAGATGAGCTTGTTACACCTTTCCTGCAGGACTCTTGAACTAAATCCATGACAAACGGAACAAGAGTCCTGCAGGTGTAAAGGCCCCGTTTGACACAAGAAGTGTGACCGTCTGTCAGAGACATTTTCTGACAGCACGAGTCACACTTCTTGAATCCCGAGACCTTAACGTCTTTGGACATTGCCCTAAAGACAGTCACTCAATCAGCACACACACTCACTCACTCACACAGAAGGGGGAGATGAGGGGGCTGACTAGAACAACAACACACACACACAGGGGTGAGTAAACAGAAAAAGTAAGGCCTGTAGGCCTGATTATAAAAGTTAACTACAGGGGTGGGAAGGGCTTACGAAACAAACACTATTAAGTAATAATATCGATAGGGAACAAAAGTAGGGAAAAAAACCTAATAAACTACCTCAAAAAATAGAAACTTTGTTGAAAATTTCTTTTACTGACCTGAGCCGGTAAAAAAGGCAACCTTGCAGCGAAGCGGCAAACGAGATCAGGGAGTTAGCGCATGGTATTGTGGGATATAGGGCTGCCTCGAGCCAGTAAAAAATTAGCTCTCGATCGGCTCCGAACCCATCCAGCAAGAATGAAGGCGAGAATGACAACTTAACATCAGCATATACATCACACTCACATTTTATCCTTCATAAATCTCTCTAATTATACCCGGTCCTGCTAAATCCACATCAGACATTCTCCTTGCTTGCATAACTTGCTCCGAATCAGTGTTTATTACTTGAGTTCACTCAACACTTCCCAGACACACTATTTCTCCTCTCACACTTCAGCTCCTCAACGCGCCCATGTTTCAAATTGAGTGTCGAACATTTGCCGGTCGACCAATTACACTGCTGGAGAAGTGACGTGTCATATATATATATATATATATATATATATACACACATACATACAATTTATATTTCTGAGCTTTATGGGTATCTTTATCATTATCAAAGTACTGTCACCTTTTACATTAGATCTGCAACAATGAAAGGAATCATAACGGGAAATGCATACCATGCACTTTTGATTTTAAGCCAAATATAAGTAATTATACAGATATTTGTTATTTATTTACTATTTACTAAACAGGTAAGTGGATAGTAAGTCTTTTCAGTAATGAAACCAGCTCAGATGCAAAATGGTGCTAGTAATATTATTGTATATACTTCAGATTTGATAGCTTGTTAAGTGTGCGTAGTTGTATAACTTTAGAAAGTTCATACACAGTATACATTTTATACTGTAGAATGTTATATAGTTCTTGTACAGTTCTAGTAAAATAGCAGGTAAATATTAGGTTTTACCATTTTATTTGGTGCACTACAGTTTTACTACTTGAAATTGCTTCTTAAAGATTTAATTTATGTAAAAAAGTGACATGGAAGTGAGTATGAAAAGAAAAAAATGAGAGAGATAGTAGAGCTAGACCTACAGACTAAGAAAAGAACACAAGACTAGTAGGAGTTAAATGGCAAAGGAAAATATTTGAGAGCCTGTAGTTATTTTTAGAATTGTATGCCTTTTAAAGCATTTATCCATTATCGCTAAGGCATTTACAAGCACATTCTTTGAAGAGGTGCTCACTCAAACAGGGACTTCTCAATCATTAGTATCTTGATGCCTTGTTTCACTTTGCAGATTGTTCCAGAGAGCTTGACCAGTCAGTGAGAAGAAACTTTTACCAATGACTGTTTTAAATGAGACAATAGAGTGGCATTAAGTTCTCCTGGAAATTTCACAGGCAGTTGGATGGTTCCCTGACTGAGGGTTTTCTTATCAGAGGGGCAGTAGCCATCATTTAGAATCTTTATATAGTAAGTTGCATAGAACACAAATTTATCTTTCAGTAGTAGGCAGCTTATTCAAGTAAATTGGAAGTCATCTGGAAGGTTGCAGTAGTGCACATAGGCATCAACAACTGGGGCTAATTTGAAAACTTTATTCTCAGTGACTTAGGATATTTGATTGTTCTAAGCAGACTGTAAACAGAGTACAGGGAAGCAATATTCTAGTTGAGGAAGAAGAGCATTCTTGGATGGCGCTTTGCAGATGTCTCATTTTTCCCTGCAATTGGGTAATAACCACCCTCAACAAGATGTGACTGCAGTGGAATCTGAATATTTCAACTCTAATGTAAAAGAGATTCCCCCGGATTTACTAATCTTCTGTGCAGGACTAATCTAGTCCTGCACGGAAGTGGCAGTTGAAGAGGAGAACGGCAGCACGCCATGCATATTAATGAAGGTGCACTGCCTGAACTCTAAATCCTACACTGAGCATGAACAAGTGCAGGGGTGTGTCTGAGAGTAGAGCTCTCAGAATAAACATGCCCCTGCAAAGTAGAACAGAAGAATGTGTAAATAAATGAGCGAGACCGCTCATAGGTGTCCGCATATCCCCACCAACAGTCCTCATGTGTTCAACAGCAACAGTACATTGAAATAAAATGAAGAAACCCTTGTATTTATTTTTTTTAAAACCCTGAGTACAGCTAACCATAGGTGCGCTGGTTTGCCCATTGCTTAGCTACAGTTAAAGCAGCTGAAAAGGCTGAAGAGAATAACAAGGAATATATATGCAAATGAAGCAGCATAGCAATAGTGTAGTAGTTAGAGCAGCCACCTAACGAACAGGTATTCCTGCTTCAAGTCCCACTGCAGCACATATAATTTTCCATGTGAAATCTATATATGAACATATTTTTACATATTTTTGCTGTATAACCTACATAATAACATTTAAATCTGAACTGGAGTACTGCATGAAATGCACATGTGAAATTTCAGTATCAAAATGAATAAGGCACTAGTAAGCAGGTTTAAGCACAGATAAGCAGTAGTAAGCATATATAGGCACTAGTAAGCGTATTTAAGTGCGTTTGCATGGGGGTAAGCATTGCCTACACATATTAAGCAAAGTAGAAGCTAACTGAGTGTAAGAAACTGTAACCAGAGGTTAGCAGTGCTTACCGTCATACAAACCCACACAAACCCACTTACAACTGATTTAAAGTGCCTTAATCACTCTGGATCCAATGGTCCATGTCTGGCCAGCAACAAAATAAACTGCCTCTGCAAGGCTCAAACTCAGTACCCTATTCACTATAGTCAAAGTAGTTAACCACTAAGCCATCATAGCAATACATATTCATGAGGTATCAGCAAACTAATTCTCACCACAGGAAAATCAAACCAAACATGTGAACTGAATCTATGTACAGTGTGAAGTGGTATAACCTGCTACATAACATAAATATATGAACTGGAGTACTGCAGTAAGGCCAGATGTGAGGTGCTATTCCAATAAAGTGTCGAGGTTCCCAGGACCCCATACAGCGTACGTACACATGAATCAAGGATACAATACATATATATAACCTGTAATGAAGAATAAATCATTGCCAAATGGTAAATATAGTGCTAATTAACTATTAAACAATGCTAACTACAGCACAGCTCAAGTTAGTAAGTGTAAGCAATGTGTAGGGGAGCCAATTCAATCTGCCTAGTGGTAAACCTCTTTAAGCAGTGCCAACCTTATGTAAGTAGGTGTGCCCATTGCTTAGCCTTTTCAAAACTGGCCAATCATGGGGAAGAGGATGGGAAACAGAAAGTTTATGCTGGGGATCACTTCAGTGGCTCTGCTGGACAGAGGCACAAGGAACTAATCTAAGGGGGCGGTGAAAGCCAACACATTCTGGCTAGGCTTATAAATGCCTTCGGGCAGATAGCCTAGTACCTACCTATGAACCTATGAACCTAAGTGCAGAAAAATGGCCGTATTTAAACCCCACAGGCAGGAATACTTCTCATAACTGGTTGTAGCTTCCTACTGCAGGCTGAATGGCTGGTGTGGGGGAAGGCACTTGATTAAGAGCATGTTTGATGTATGTTGTTTGGGTCTCTCAAACCCATCAATGGTGCATGTGGACATATATGTTGTGGTTACGTTCCCAGTTTCATCTACAGATGTATGTCCATATATACCTATATTGATATATATGTGTTCAACCTTGAAAAGGAGACAATCATTTCTTCTAACATCCCTTTCTGCAAACCAAAAGGAGAAATCCACCATTTCTTACTGCACCATAGTTCAAAACAGCAGTTGTAAAGGCACCTTCGCTGACTCTCGAACTGTAAGTTGGAATACATATTGTAATGCAGGGGGGCATGCCCATCTGCTCCCCCCATCTGGGGGCTGGGCCCCCCCCACAACCCCCCTACTGTGATATACTAACTCCAGGTTCGCACTACAGTGGGGATAGGCAAATATTCCCCATCCCCACTATAGGCTTAATACCAGAGCTTTGGCCAGCTAACATTTACCTGAAATCAGCTGGATGTATAAGTGAATTTAAGTACACTTTTATCTGCTCTTTTGCATATAGTATTGTATTTAATTTATTTATTTGTGTTTTTCACTGAATATTAACTCAGCTGAAGTTGTGGCTGTCTCTCTACAGAGTACTTTTTAGAATTTTTGTGTAGCCATTGATAGCAGTGGGGGGTAGTTTCAGCTCATCATTAACATCCTGTATTGCCTTATATAAGTGGCACATTTTGAGTTATCTCTGCTTAATATCAGAGCTTTGGCCAGCTAACATCTACCTGAAATCAGCTGGATGTATAGGTGAATTTAAGTACACTTTTATCTGCTCTTTTGCATATAGTATTGTATTTAATTTATTTATTTGTGTTTTTCACTGAATATTAACTCAACTGAAGTTGTGGCTGTCTCTCTACAGAGGACTTTTTAGAATTTCTGTGCAGCCATTGATAGCAGTGGGCGAGGGGTAGTTTCAGCTCATCACTAACATCCTGTCTTGCCTTATATAAGTGGTACATTTTCAGTTATCTCTGCTTAATATCAGAGGTTTGGCTAGCTAACATCTACCTGAAATCAGCTGGACGTATAAGTGAATTTAAGTACACTTTTATCTGCTCTTTTGCATATAGTATTGTATTTATTTTATCTATTTGTGTTTTTCACTGAATATTAACTCAACTGAAGTTGTGGCTGTCTCTCTGCAGTTAGTTCCTCACCCACCACCATTTGGTATTAATGTTGGTGGCTTTGAAACTGCCCGCCCCTCTTATAGATTTGTATTCGGATACTCTTTCTGGGCCCATCTCATTTGCTCACTCAACTAAGTGCAGTGAGATCATATTTAAATTTCAGGCACTCCTACTGTGTACAAAGAGAGCATTTGGGAAGGACAACCCCTGTACCCTCTTAAACCTACTCTGTTCCTTCCCTCAAAAAAAAAAAACTCTCTCTCTCTCTCTCTCTCTATATATATATATATATATATATATATATATATATATATATATATATATATCTTATTCATCTGATCTTACTCTAACTGTCTTAGTTGCTCTTCTGCGTGCTGTTATCTGTTCACTCGCTCTTACTCTGCACATATTACTGCTTGTTAGTATCCTTCTAATTTACTGCTTTCTGCACTTGTTTTTTAGTCATTTGTTAATTTAATTGCATTTATTTGAACTGTATTTGCCATAGTGTTGCTACACGCTCAGGTGTGCTGGCCTGCACTACAATTTGAATTGTATTTACTGCTGTTTTAGCTGCTTTTCTGTAACAAAAAAAAAATTCTAACTTGTTTCCTGCCTTGTTTGTAACTAGTCAAGTCCAGATACAGACTTGCTGTACCCAGGACTGTTGGTAAGCTTCGGAGCCCCCAAGCCTTTCTGTGTTGGAGGTAAGCCTTCTAGCTTATCAGTGGGAGAGGTAAGCACTAGGTAGCCTATCTACCATGGGAAGAGTGGGTTGTGGCCCTGAAATTGTAGTTCATTGGCCGTTAGGGCAGTTTTTCCATCTCTTTCTACTTTCTGGTTAAAAGCCTGTTTTGCATTTGGACCCCACCTTTTCTGTAACTAGTGTAATCCAGGTACAGATTTGCTGTATCCAGGACTGTTGGTAAACTTCTGAGCCCCCCTAGCCTTTCTGTGTTGGAGAGAAGCCTTCTAGCTTATCAATGGGAGTGGTAAGCACTAGGTAACCTATCTACCACAGGAGGAGTGGTTTCTGGCCCAGAAATTATAGTTTATTGGCCATTTGGGAAGCTTTTCCATCTCTTTCGACCTTTTAATTTAAAAGCCTGTGTTTGCACTTGTTTCCTGCCCTTCCTGTTACTAGTGTAGTCCAAGTACAGATTTGCTGTATCCAGGACTCTTTGTAAGCTTCTGAAGCGCCCCAAGCCTTTCCTTGTTGGAGGGAAGCCTTCTAGCTTATCACTGGGAGTGATAAGCATCAGGTAGCCTATCTACCACAAGAAGAGTGGTCCCTGGCTCAGAAATTGTAGCTATTGGCTGTTTGAGCAGTTTTTTCCTATCTCTTTCAACTTTCTGGTTTGAAAGCCGCACTTGTGCCTATTTCCCGTCTTTCCTATAACTAGCCTAGTCCGGTTTCAGAGTTGCTGTATCCAGGATTGTTAGTAAGCTTCTGAGCCCCCAAGCCTTTCTGTGTTGGAGAAAAGCCTTCTAGCTTATCAGTGGGAGTGGTAAGCACTAGGTAGCCTATCCTCCACGGGAAGAGTGAGTTTTGGCCCAGAAATTGTAGTTTATTTGGCCGTTTGGGCAGTTTTCCATCTCTTTCAACTTGCTGGCTTAAAAGCCTACATTTGTACTTGTTCCCCACCTTTCCTGTAACTAGTCTAGTCCAGGTACAGATTTTCTGTATTCCAGGACTCTTAGTAAGCTTCTGAGCCCCCCCAAGCCTTTCTGTGTTGCCCATACCATACTTGGATAGAAGGAAGTTTCTCTGTTCACCTGTGAGAGAGGGGAGCTTTGAGCAACCTATCTGTCGCTGGAGGAGTGGTTCCAGCCCAGAAGTTAGTAGTTTATTGGCCATTTTTGGCTAATTTCTATCTCTTTCATTTCCCTACTATAAAAACCATGTTTGCATGGTTTTGCGCACCGGGCAGTGCCGGTTAGCTATGGTTAAATTATTCCCGGCTCCACTAAGTCTCCTCTTCAGTTTTTCCCTTGAAACTAATCTAACTCTCAACCTAAGCACTCAGAAAGCATCTTACAGCCCAGCACTTGCTCAGACCTAATAGCAAGCACTAATATATCCTGACACTGATTGCCCAGCAGGGCAAGGCTCTTTATTCACCCCTCACCAACCAAGCGACTAAGCAGCTTACCCTATTATTCAGGCATAACCAAAGGGCAACTTCAGGTGCACTCTCCAGTCCAGCTGGTGAATCTGGGTATCCTGAGGCAATGTTACAACTGCCTCATGTACACAGACAACCCTCTCCTCCTACCACAAAACACTAGCATATGTGAGAGATGCAATTATACAGCCAAACTGGAAGCTAAGCTGTCTCCACCCAAGACTGGAACAGACAGTCAAGAGGAGAAGTTTAACACTTGCACCACAACTCCAGATGCACACAGACCTACTAAAACAGCACTGGCAAAAAATACACATAAATACACAAAATCATACTCGGAGGCTCTAAATAAAAACCTGCAAAAGCATCAGAGACCTCCAAAGCAGACACCCAAACAACCTGCACTTCCTGTCACAAACCAGACAACACATAAAACACAAAATCAGTGTGCTGTACAATCACAGCCCTTAAGGCGAAATAACATATCTAACACACTAGTAATAGGTGACTCTATAGTCAGGCACACTGACTTCCCACTCACTAGGCTGGACAAGCAGAAGGTTACTGTTAGCTGTCTGTCGGGAGCCAGAATCCACCACGTAACACAAGCACTCAGGTCACTCCAGAACAAGTACAAATATGAGTCTGTCATTGTTCATGTTGGTGTGTATAACCTGAGATGTACCTCCCTGGACTACATGAAAAGAGACATGGAAGAGCTCTCTGATCATGTAGCCCAGGCTGGTATGAACCTGACCCTGAGTAGCATCCTGCCTTCACCAAGAATGATACCTCAGTATGATGAAAAAATGATCAATTTCAACAATTGGCTAAGCTTCTGGTGTCATTCAAAGGGGATCCAGTGTCTGTCAGCCTGGGATGACATGCTTGACAAGCCGCATTGCTTCACAAGAGATGGCTTGCACCTGTCACCTCTAGGCTTTTGAATACTGGTCAAGGCTCTTGCTGCCCCCATAGTGCCATTTTTAGGCAAGGCTCAAAAGTGAAACCCACCTCTGTAAACAGCACAATTAACAAAATACTGAGGGTTACGCAACTCAACGCCAGGAGTTTAAACCTCAAAATGCATGCGCTCGAAGCACTCCTCAGTATGGAGAACGTTGACATCTGTGCAGTAACTGAAACCTGGTTCAAGGCTCCACAGAGCACCCCAGCACTACTGGGCTACAACTCATACCACACGTTTTGGCCACAGAACACGGACCGAACACAAAAGGAGGGGGTGTATCCATATTCATCAAGGATATCTACACCTCCAGGTTAGTGGTGCAGCATGATACCTCTGAGATCATCGATGTGCAACTAACATCGGGCAAATCTGCAATGCAAATTGTGGCCTGCTACAGATCACCCTCCATGACCCAGTACCACCACTCAACCTTTCTGGAGATATTGGAAAACAAGACGGTCCTACCAAACACCCTGATATTGAGCTATTTCAATTACCTTACCATTCACTGGGAAAACTACTCAAGTACAAATTCCCAGGCCCAGCACTTCCTGGAATTTATCAACTCAAATGCCCTGGATCAGCTGGTAAACTCCCCTACCAGTGGTGAAAACATATTGGACCTGGTCATCATCAACATGGACGACAGGTGTTCCACACCGGAGGTCAACCCGTCACTGGTTATATCAGACCATAAACTAATCACTCTGGATGTCCACACCCCACCACCACCCCCAACTAAGGAAACCACAGTAAAAAACATTTCTAAAGCAAACTTCACCTTACTTAAGACAGAGGTGGTAAGTTTCACAGCCCCTACGCTAATGGATAATGCTGCCCAAGATGCAGAAACCTTTACAAATGCACTCTATGAGCACCTGCAAGGATGTATGGATCATGCCATACCTAGCAAAACCAAGACTCATTCCTCTAAGAGAAAGAAACCAGTTTGGTGGACCACTGCAATAAACAAGCTATACAATAGAAAGAAGAAACTAGTTCAGAAAAAAAGCAAATCCCAAGAAGGAAAGACATCCCTGATCAGTATCAGTAAGAAACTGAGGTCCCTCATGAAATCATCCAAGGCTAACTTCGAAAGAAAAATAGCCAAGGATTCAAAAGATAACCACAAAGCCTTCTTTAGCTATGTTAAGAATCTAAGTGGCAACTCGCAGATATGCACCGAACTAGATGCAAAATAGCACAAAATATACTGAACCTACTGATATTGCCAACATCCTGGCAGATAGATTCAATGCAAACTTCATCACCCTCTCACCTCCAAAAGTGCCCACAACAATACCAGAAAAGTGCAGTGTCCCAAAAATCACAGCTGCACAGGTGAAAACAGCCCTTTCAAAAGCCAAACACACAGCATCAATGGTACCAGATGGTGTCTCAGGCTGCGTCTTGCATGAACTACAGAACAAACTAACCCCCCACATAAACACGCTGTCCAACCTCAGCCTCTCCACAGGCTACATGCCCATAGAATGGTGTACAGCAACAGTTATTCCTCTCCACAAAGGAGGGACCACAACTGATCCTGGTAACTATCACCCCATAAGCCTGACTAGCCTGGTCTGCAAGGCTATTGAACGCATCATCATGGAATTCATTAAGAAAGACATTGGGAACCTCCAAAAACTTAAGCCAACCCAGTTTGGCTTTGTTAAGGGCAGATCATGCCTACAAAACCTGGTTGATTTCTTTGCAACAGTCACCAAGGCCACAGATGAGGGAAAGGTGGTTCAAGGCTTTCGACACCATTCCCCACTCGGGTATTACAGAAAAACTCACCAGCCTGAACATAAACCCCTACGTCATGCGATGGGTTGCCAACTGGCTTACAGACAGAACTCACACGGTAAGAATAGCAGGCTCCAGGTCCGACTCTAAACCAGTCACAAGTGGTGTCCCACAAGGCTCAGTCCTGGGACCCCTACAGTTTGGCATATCTTTCTCAGAAATACAGGCAAACACAGGAGGACTATGGCTAACCAAGTTCACTGATGACTGCAAACTGGGAGCCATAATTGTCTCTCCAGCTGACATGGACATCCTCCAAAGGGGCCCTACTGAGATGAACACCTGGTGTCAAAGTCATGGCCACAAGCTAAATGCCAAAAAATGCATAGTCATCCCGTTTGGGAAAAACAAAACACCCACAAATTACCACATAGGTGGCAGCCCCCTTAATACAGAAGATGTAATAAGAAATCTGGAGACACAGGTAGATAGTAATCTCTCCTTTGACAATCATATTGCCAAAGTAGTCAGGAAATCCTTCTATGTGGCCCATCTAACTAATAAAGGGTTTGCATCTAGAAATAAAGAGGTTATAGTGCCTCTTTACTCATCACTCATTAGACCCATCATAGAGTACAATGCCCTATTTGGGATGTACCTCACAAGACACGTCCAACAGCTGGAAAGACCACAAAAGTACCTCACCAAGAGGATTACTGGTCTCAAACATATGTCCTATGCAGCCCAACTGAAAAATCTCTGACTACTCAGTAGCATATCGCTTACTCAGAGGTGATCTCTGCCTGACTTACAAAGCCATGTCCAACTCAGAATTGATGGACATGCTCCACCTAAAGAAATCCAAGTCACTGCGAGCCATGCACTCTAGTGAGCTAAACCTTGCCACAACAATAAATAGAACATGTTGGAGGGATAGATTCCTGTCACAGAGACTCTGCATGCTTTGGAAAAAAATTCCAAATTACATCAGGCAGAGCCCCTCACTAACATTTTCCAAGAGAAACCTTGACAAGTGGATGGGTAGCAGGAAATGCACCCTGGGATCACTTAATTGGCTCTGTTTGACAGAGGATCAGTTAATTAATCAATGGGGAGGCGAAAGCCGGCACACTCTGACTAGGCTTATAAATGCCCTCGGGCAGATAGCCTAGTACCTACCTATGAACCTATAAACCTATAGTGCTATCCACACCCAACTTGCCAAATCTGCAATGAGTGAATGCATTGTGACATTCTCTCATTGCACATTCGATACATTTATTGCAAGACTGTGCAATGTTGAGAACATACTTTTATATATATATATATATATATATATATATATATATATATATATATATATATATATATATATATATATATATATATATATATATATATGGGTCTATCTGACAACGTCAAAAGCTGACAATGCCGAAGATTAGAACACCGACACCAGAAGATCGAAAACTGAGGTGACTGACAGATGAAAACCCTGACACTGAGAACACCGACGTGAAAAGGCTGTGTAAGTATGCAGTAGTGACGGACGTTAGGGTTAGGGTGCGAGTAAGGTAAGTGTGCGATATTGACAGACTCTAGGGATAGGGGTGGGTTAAGTGAGTTAGGGTTAGGGCGTGGGTTAGGTGAGTGTGCGATAGTGACAGTCTTTAGGGTTAGGGGCGGGTTAAGTGAGTTAGGGTTAGGACACGGGTTAGGTAAGTGTGCGATAGTGACGGACCTTAGGGTTAGGGTTTGGGTTAAGGTTATGGATAGTTGTGTATGTAAGGTTTAGTGTGGGCTTGTAAGGATTTTGGTGTGCTTGTGTTGTGTGTGTGCTTTTTGGACAGGGGATTTGTTTTGTTTGTTGATTGTCGGGATTGTGGTGTGTCGGGCATGTGAAGTTTCGTGTTTGTGAACTTTCAGTTATGTGGTGTCGGTGATTTCGTTGTCAGTGTTGTAGTGCGTCGGTGTTGTCAGGTAGACCCATATATATATATATATATATATATATATATATATATATATATATATATATATATATATATATATATATATACCCAATACACATGTCTAAACAATCCAGCACTCGAAATAAAAATTAAACAGCCACACTGTTGACGCTTTGAGCGAAACCGGATACCGGTCTGTGTTTGTGTTGGGCAGGCGAGCCTAATAAACTTCTTTCCACCATGGCTGTTTAATTTTTATTTCGAGTGCTGGATTGTTTTGGCATGTGTATTGAATGTACATTGGATTCCGAGCACCTATTGATGTACCGCTCACTTTTCATTGGAGGTGTATATATATATATATATATATATATATATATATATATATATATATATATATATATATATATATATATATATATATATGTGTGTGTGTGTGCATGTGTGTGTGTGTATTTCTATAGCTATATCTACATATATAGATATGTTATATCCATTTAAAGTTGAATATATATACACTCACAAATACATCTACATGGTGGAATACATTACCTGTAGTGTTGTATACCTGGGCTGGATGATATGTATTTGAAAACATCATGATTATATATATCTGCCATGGTTTAGTGGTAAAGTACTTTGTGTATGGTGTGCAGGGTCCTGGATTCGAGCCTTGCAGGAGCTGTTATTTTTTTGCTGGGTAGAACACACCCTCTTGGATACAGAGTGATTAAGGCACTTCAAAGAAGTTGTGCATGGGTTTGCGCAATGGTAAGCACTGCTAACCTCCGGTTACATTCTCATACACTCAGTTAGCTTCTAAATTGCTTAAACTGTGTAGACATTGCTTAGCTCCGCGCAAACCCACACAAACCTGCTTACAACTGCTTTAAGGTGCCTTAATCACTGTTTATCCAATGGGCCATGTTCTGCCCAGCAACAAAATAAACAGCCCTTGCAAGGCTCAAACCAAGGACCCTGCACACCCTAGACAAAGTGATTAACCACTAAGCCATGACAGATACACAGATGTTCAATGTTTCAGAAACATATCAGCCAGTCCTCTCATGCAACATTACAGAGAATGTATACCAACATCTAGATGTCTGCATGTGTAACTATATTGCAACCTTAACAGATACAACATATCCATATATGTATATATATATATATATATATATATATATATATATATATATATATATATATATATATATGTTGTTTTACTAACTTACTAACTCTATATACATATATATCACTATGTATGCAGATATTCTTATATATCTGTTGGCAGATAAATATATCTATATAGGTATATATGGCCATACATCTGTAGATAGCAATTGCAGATTAACAAATACACCTATGTCCACATGCACCATTGATGGGGTTGAGAGGCCCCACATACTATACGTCTTGTATGAATAAGCATCCCCCACAGCCAAACACATGCACCCTGCAATACACTACCAAGTACAGTATGCCTCCCATAGGACATGTAATATGTGGAATCCATCAACGTCCCCAGGACAGAGATTCACAGACACATATATGCAGATACAGATATATATATATATTTATACATGTGACTATTCATACACACACAGATATATGTACAGTAAGATACATATGTAGGAGGTGCACACAATACTGAACAGCCACTATGCCTACAGTTAACACCTGATCAACTGGACACTGTATGAGCGATACATACTAATGTCAATCGTTGCCTGCAACATATACCCATAGAACGGTCATAGGAAAGACACCACACACAGGTTTGCAGAAATGGGAATCCTTTAATTGTGTACTATAACAGTTCTATATGCCATATCATATAGCTGTTCAGATACTGACAACCATATAAATGGAGTACTGCAACTGTGAAACAGTTACACTAATACAGCAGTCTGGAAAGGTTCATAACTGTTGCTGTCCAGGCCAAGCCCTTCAGAATGTACAGTAGTGCAGACAGACTAGGCCACAGGGTACCACACAATCAACAGTATGTACTGCAGGTATGTAGTTCAGCAGCCTCCATCTACACTCTGTACAAATTCCCTAGGAGGTAAAGATGTTTTGTGATCAAATGGGTTGTACCTGGTACATAACATGGCATATCGCACAGAACAGTCTGTATGGCAGGAAGCAGTAGGCTTGTAGTATCCCAAGTCATGTAAGTAATGCTAATATAGGTGGAGTATACAGTACTGTACATCTACATATCTTGTGGCAGCTCACCCTTGATACCCCCACATCTTGTAACAGCCTAGGTCATGTATGGTGCTCCCCACCTAGACTCAATAATACAAACCCATATACCACTGTTACATACACTGGCCTCTGCAGTGCATAAGGGTGCACATGTGTTGTGTAGGTGACACCCACACATATATGGCCCTAGCCCCACTGCATGTGTGGGGGATACAACAGCAGTGGACTAATGGCAGCAATGGCAGTGTGATATACTCACAGCACACTACAGAACAACCCCCAACAGCATGACATATGTGCAAAGCATGGTATGAAGATGGGGGACAGAGGCTGGAACATAGGCACATATGTGCAACACTGTTGCCATACACTAAGGAAGGTGCTGGTGTTACAGGATAGTCTGCAACATATCCTTAGGCAAGGAATTGAGGTTAGAAATAGACATGGATGTAGTCATGTACTGATAGCAAACAAAACACACACTGCCAGTGTAATATCTGACACAGGACCTGTGTGGTGGTTGGACAAAACATGATAGGCATACCTCTGTCCAGCAAGAGGTTAGGCCCACAGTAGTGAGCTAGGCATGCAGACTGCATTCCAAGGTACGCCAGTATGTACACACACACCCCCTGTAACACCAGTACTATGCAAAGCATTACACAACTCTACCCGCAGTCTGTCTGTAGTTCCTGATCTTCCTACAAATATGTGGCTGCTCTGAGTGTGCAGGTTCTCCTGTAAGAGGTGTTGCTACTGGCTGTCTATATCACTGATTCCCACAAACAGGAAGGATGCCCATCACACAGGAAATGCAAAGGGACCACACCTACATGCTGTAGGGATTTGTAGTAGGTGGTTGCCATGACAGTGGTAATTCAGTGTAGTACACATGTAATTATATATATATATATATATATATATATATATATATATATATATATATATATATATATATATATGACTATCTGGATAAGTATATGTATGTATATTTCCACCATATGTCCTGGACATGGAGTGTAGCTGTACACCAGCCCCCACAGTCCCAAAGTCGTAGTGCAAGGGGATGACAGGTATGTATAGCAGGTATATTAATAGACTGTTGCTACTGTCATTGGGATTGTCTTCACAGACATGGTGTGTGTGGATGCTGACATCTGCTTATAACATGTGTGCCATTGGCTACTGACAGACATCCTAAGGGAATCATTGTAAGCTACCGCTGCTAGCATGTAATGCCCTTGTGGAGTGCAGTAGAGATATTGGCCACTATATGTGGAACTTTGCACAAAACATATACAGTCAAGAGGTATACATATAGTCCCTTAGTGCACCACATGTGTATTAGGCCTGACAATATGGATGTAGACAGCCATGTAGATGGGTGTAACACATAATGACTGGTATACATTTGGCACCATAAGTGTTGGATTCACACACTCCTGTTTGGTCTGACACATAATGTTTGCTGGTACAGGGTGCCATGGACACACACCACCCACTAGATATTGACATACATCTGTACAGTATGCCACTGCTCTGTCTGAGATACATGACATTTAAGGGAGGCCCAGCAGCAGTACATCTGGCAAGTATCGTACATAACATCCCACAGGTTAAGTACACTAAGCTGCTAGGCATGTAACAATGCACTGTGCAGGCTACAGACAGACTGGCTCAACACTGGCTTACATCTCATATGGGAGAATGCACATGTACCTGCATATATAGCAGGCTTGACAGCCATGTCACAGCACAGGGTACGATACACCTGTGTGACAGTGCATAACCACAACCAATGTGAACACAGCCACAGCCACATATGGTAAGCTAGCATAACATTACAGTATATGGACTATCTGTTCTACACCATCCTCATATGTGTCACTCACAGAATGACCCCACATATACTGGGCTGCTACACAGTTTGTTATGATGGCTGTCTGTGGTATGGGACATGTGTGTGTATGGCTCTACAAACATCTACGGCAAAATGGTACCATACAGTGGGGCAGCATGTAACATCTGATAGAAGGCGAGCTAGAACAATGACATCTACCACAGTCTGTACACAGGCTGAAATACATATTAACAATACACACACTCTGCCGACATTCACCATCACTACACAGACCTCAGTACTGTACAAAAATCCACAGAATGTCCAGCTTATGTAATGAAATATGACCACTACTGTACATGACATGTGTAGCAATCTGATATATCACTGGCTTATCAGCTATGATGACAGTATTTATGGTGTACAGCACATATGCACCACTTCTTGCATGCCATATGTACAAAGGTTGACAGAGGTGTGACTGACAGCACATACACAGGGCCAGTATAGACATGTTGCTGTGATAACCTCATATATTTTCCATTATAACAGGGTTTTTTGCAACATATGCCCTATGAGGGATATGAGGTCAGTAACTGTCATGGCCTTCACCATCTACAGACTGCAATCCTCACACTACCTTCTGCATTCCACAGATTGATGCACTGTGGCTAACACATGAAACCATAGGCACAGCACTGCCCAGTCTGCAGATGACCCTCCAGATGGGGATTCCTCATATACATGGAACTGACATTGAAGGTATTGCAACATGTACGACAGGCACATCCAGACAAACACTGTTAAACCAACATTACTCCAAATGCAGTATAGCAGCACTTACAGTCTGTAGTCAGGTCAGGCACATCCCCCTCCTGTTGGTTTCCCTCTTTCCACAGTGTATGTTGTTAGAGGTAAATCCCCAATTCATCTGGGATGCTGTTTGCCAAATATCAGATCTAGTTCCTGCTCACAGTGACTGCAGAGGTCCAACACCACCATGATGTTCCTAGGTATTGGAGTATGTTTCCTTGCAATTGGCTATGGATTGTTACCACAGCTGTTCCACATGCAATCAGCTAGGGGAGTGCTGCAAATCATGCACAGGCCATCTGCTGCCTAAGCAAGGCAGGTGTGGGTCTTTACATCCTTCAGAGAGGGAGTGGGGGAGGCAGACAGAGGCAGATACATGTCAGGGAGGGATGGGAGGGTAAAACTGAAACATGTTTGTGTCACACATCTACCAGCACAGGGTATCAAACCCCTGACAACTATGTAGTGCTATCAGAGTTCAATGTAGTTATTGGATGCACCACATGGGTTACCTGATGTGGAGCACTCAGAACATATATGTGAGGGTGAGTGACATCTGCAACAGGGATACGGTAGATATACGGTAGGTGTCGTACACATGCCTGTCTGCATGAACAGGTGCCAGCGTTAACAAAGGCACACTCACACAGGGACGCACACACATTGACACACTTGGCAGGGTCAGGAGTGCAACTCATCAGTAGTGGGATTGCCACAACACATCAATGTGCAGGTATCACATGCACCACATGGGTCATACAGAAACTGTATGGGCAAAGAGTATGAGGAGATGTCAGACATCAGACAGCATGCTTCAGTATGCCCTGGGGGTTTGTAGGGAGTGTGGATGTGGACATACGCACCATACAATACACAAACATGAACACACAGGGTGCCAGTTCTGACATGCATGGGTGCATGTCTACATGGGTGTGTGGTTGTCAACTGTGCCAACAGGCTGTACAAGGGTAGACAATGGGTATACCTTGGCATCAGGCCACATGGCAATGGTCTACATTGTGGCTCAGGCCTGTAGTTACTGCATTTGCCCACACAGGTGGGTATTGCATCCCACATCCAGTCAGCTGGGTGACTATTGTGTGTGGCCAATGCTGTACACCACATGCCATGTATGTGTTCCTTAGTCCATGACATGGATGGTGTCTGGGATGTGCACACCTCCCACATGCATGTACAGTAACATGTGGAACTGTACCTGGGGTGTCTGGCCCATGTTGTGAACACAGAGTATCATCAGCTGTGCCAGTCTTACCCACCTGTGGCAGAAACTGGTAATGGGCAGAAGGTTTACCCTTCACCTACATTGAGAGCATGCCAACAGCATTCCCTGATGTCAGTGTCATTTGCCCATACAGGGCATGTTGTCAGGCATGGTATGTCCGTTGTGAGTCACATGTGAAGGCACCACAGGTGGTGCAGGTGTCCATTGGGGAACATGGTGGAGGTGAACTGTCTGCATGTACGTGCATATTGGACAAATGGGCAGGGTGACATGTCCTCTGTAGCCCACTGCTATCACTGCATAGGTACTATCTGTGGCCAATATGCAGTGTTGTACCCACATATTGGCTGTTGCCTAGGCATGTGTGTGTGTGTGTGTGTGTGTGTGTGTGTGTGTGTGTGTTTGACACATGGGTTGAGTGTGTGCTCTGGGTAATTGTGGGGTTGCTAATTTTGATTGGCTGGCCTTGATGTCACATGTATGCATATGGGTTTGCACCCTAGCCTCCCAGCTAATTTACATATGTTATCCCTGTATGGTTGACATTGTGATATATAGTAGGGCCACCATAAAAGTAATAAGTAAAATCCCCCCACATTGGCCACAGGTGTCACACACTCCTCTCTACACAGGATACGAGTTACACACACACACACACACACACACACACACACACACACACACACACACACCTGTCATGTCTGGGAGTTGAACCCGTACCTAACTAGTTTATTACACTACAGCAATACACAGTTATAGTACACACCACAGACATTACTTGAGTACTTGTTCCCCAAAGGTGTATTTCACAGTGACTAACATCAGCAGGATTACCAAAGGAGGACATTTCACCTGTACTGCGAGTGACTAGCCTAAAATGCAGTGCTCCCTATACTGACAGTGAGACACACACAAACCATCCACAACTGTCATGTGTGAGTATAGAACCCCTGACTAAGGCCTAGATCATACTACAGAATAGAGCTGTAATAGGACACACCACAGGGATTACTAGAGATGCCCTCACCCCAAAGGCGTATTTCACACTCAGTGACATCAGCAGGTTTACCAAAGTAGGGCATTTCACCTGTACTACGAGTGACTAGCCTAAAATGCATTGCTCCTTACACAGACAGTGAGACACACACAAAATATCCACAACTGTCATGTGTGGGTATAGAACACCTGACCAAGGTCTATAGCACACTACAACATGGAGCAGTTATAGGTTGCACCACAGGGATTACAGGAAGCTTTCTCCCCACAGTTGTATTTCACAATGAATGACATCAGCAGGATTGGCAAAGTAGGGCATTTGAACTGTACTGCGAGCGAGTAGCCTATGATGCATTGCTCCATACACAGACATTGAAACACATGCAAAACATCCAGAACTGCCATGGGTGGTGATAGAACCCTACCACAGTTCTAAATCACACTGCACAGTTACAGGCTGTGCTACAGCCATTACTGAGCTATGACTTTCCAAGAAGTGAATTTCTAGGCGAGGGACATCAGCAGCCTTGCCAACGCTGAGTATATGAATTCTAAGGAGTGTGTGTGACCGTAAAAGCATTGTTCATCACTCAGTCAGAGACACAAAGACACCCAGATTCACACACACAGTTGCTAACTCTGGGGTTATAATACCTATTAACTACTTTACCATACTACAGTAGTACGCAGTTACAGAATGCACTACGGAGATTATTGGGCTATGATTTCCCCAGAGGTGTATTTCTAGGTGAGTGACATCAGTAGCCTTCCCAAAGTTGAGTATATTAATTGTACAGGGTGTGAGTGGCCTAAAAAGCATTGTTCTCTACTCCGTCAGATATGCACACACAGATTCACACACAATTGCCAGGTCTGGGATTTGAACACCTACCTAACTACTTTATCATACTACAGAAGTACGCAGTTACAGGACGCACTATGGAGATTACTAGGATATAATTTCTCCATAGGTGTATTTCTAGGTGAGTGACATCAGCAGCCTTGCCAAAGTTGGTATATGAGCTGTACGGAGTGTGAGTAGCCTAAAAAGCATTTCACTCTGCACAGTCAGAGACAGAGAGACATGCACACAAACACACACTCACACAGTTGCCAAGTCTGGAGTTAGGACTACTACCTAACTAGTTTATCACTACAGGAGTACGCAGTTATGGGATGCGCCATGAGGATTACTGAGTTACAGCTCTTCCAAAGGTGTGTTTCACATTGGATGACCTCAGCAGGCTTGTCTTGATACTGCTATGGGGAGGGTGATGTGTGCATGGGCCGTAACCCATTCATGTAGGAGATGACATGCCGCATGTGGGCACACACGGGGTCATATGTCACAGGTATGTGTATGCAGCTACTAGGTGACTACTTCCTTGTACAGTCAGGTTGCACAGCTGGCACGTGCAACATGATGTTATTCTGACAGATACTGGTGGCTAGTATATGCAGTGAGTGACACCTGCACCTCATGTGTAGGCTGTGTGCTGGGTGGGACAGGCCCAGATGACTCCTTGTCACGGTCACCCTCTTCCACACATCTATGTCCATCTACCTTTGGCTTATTATAGTGTGTTGTCCTTACATATATGTCTGTATTCCTATCCACTGTGTGTGTAAGGCAGGAGTGGTGCATACGGACATGTGTCTGCACTAAGAACTGCAACTGCCAGATATGTCTGGTCCACTGGTATTTGCTGACATGGCCTTCATGTGTTTAAGTGTGTGAGCATGCCCAGTATGGCCTTTCAGTATGTTGTTCACTGACATTGCTGTCAATCCTCTAAGTGTGTAAGCATGACCAGTATGGCCATCTATATTGCATGTGTGGATCAAGTCCAGGCAGTTTGTACTGCGGTGCTGACCTTTGTGTTGTACACCAACAGGTAGCATGCTGTGTCTGCAGGGTATACATCGGTCATTTGGCATTGACTGTTACTACATTTCTGCATAGTGGAGGGGTCACCTGACTGTTTCTACATTTTGACACGGGGGGTCACACCTGACTGTTACTATAAGTGTACGCAGGATGGTGGGGCACACCTTACACTTTTACACATTTGCTAGGACTGTACTGGTATGTCGGGTACACCATTTCAGTCTATAGTCTTACCTTTCGTGCTGGCTAGAGGCATACCAGTGTACTACAGATCATAGCTTTAACTACCTACATATACGTTTCTGACTTCCTAGCCTTCACAACTTACATCCAACTGGCTGGCCTGCTGTAGTCTGTCTGTGTAGGCCTGGGGTAGGGGTTACCCATAGGGCTCATTCAGGGACCATAGTACAGCATTTGTTTGGGTTTGTCTATACCTATCCTGCTGGCAGTGACTATTGTTGGGTATGTGCCCCCCCCAACTGGCATATGTGATTCACTTATCTTGTGGGTGTCCCAGTATTGAGAGTGGTACTGCAGGGCTGCCTATGTCAGATGCACATAGTACACTCCCTATACATGACTGAGCACAGACAGTGTCATGTTTGGCATCCCTTTTACCGTATGTGCGAGTCAGAGAGAGGTGTCATTCCCTGGGTCCCTACTGTGTCAGTGCATGTGCTATGCATTGCCTCTTTGCCAAGGCCAGGGCATACCTGGTACGCCTCCTTCTGCCTACTGGAGCAGGTTCAGGTTGTTCCTCCTCTGCGTCACTCTGCACCTGTGCAGGCCTTGGCACTGGGTGGAGGGCTGTGTGGCCCTGCCCCATGCTGTTCCTGCTGCAGCTGTTTCCGCAGGATCATATTCTGTAGCATGGCACATACAAGGACAATTTGGGTACATGAGGTTGGTGAGTACTGCAAGGCTCCACTGGATGTGTCCAGGCACCGGAACTGTGACTTGAGCATCCAAAACACACACTCAATTATAGGTTCATAGGTTCATAGGTTCATACTAGGCTATCTGCCCTAGGGCATTTATAAGCCTAGCCAGAGTGTATGTGGCTTACACCACCCCTTAGGATGAGAATACTACGCCCTTTTAGGGTTTAGTTTACTATGCCTCTATCTATTAGTAACACAGAGATGACCCCCGGGGTAAACCTATGATCTCCCATCCACTCGTCGAGATTTCTCTTGAATAGAGTCAGTGAGGGGCTCTGCCTAACATGGACTGGGATTCTGTTCCAGAGTGTAGGGAGCCTCTGGGTTATGAATCTGTCCCTCCAGCACGTTCTATTTATTTCTGTGTTGAGGTTTAGGTCACTTGTTCTCATGGCTCTGATGGATTTGGATTTTCTGAGGTGGAGCATGTCCATTAATTCAGGATTGGACATGGCCTTGTATGTCAGGCACAGATCACCTCTGAGTAGGCGGTATGCGACTGAATAGAGCTGGAGGTTTTCAGTCGGGCAGCATATGACATATGTTTAAGACCCTTTATCCTCTTGGTGAGGAACTTTTGGGGTCTTTCCAACTGCTGCAGGTGTCGGGTGAGATACATCCCAAATGGGGCATTGTACTCAATCATTGGCCTGATAAGAGAAGAGTACAGGGGCACAATGACCTCTCTTGATCTAGATGTGAAACCCTTCATGATAAGGTGGGCAATATAGAAGGTCTTCCTAACCACTTTGGCAATGTGAGTGTCAAATGAGAGGTTACTGTCAACCTGGGTCCCTAGGTCCCTGATTACCTCTTCCGTATTTAATGGATTACCACCTATGTGGTAATTTGTCGGTACCTTGTTTTTCCCAAAGGGTATGACTATACATTTTTGGCATTCAGCTTAAGGCCATGGCTCTGGCACCAATTATCTGTTTCTATGAGGCCTCTCTGAAGGATGTTTGTGTCCGCTGGAGTATCAATTATGGTGCCCAGTTTGCAGTCATCTGCGAACTTTGTCAGCCACAATCCTCCTATGTTTGCCTGTACCTCGGAAAAATAAATGCCGAACAAGAGGGGTCCCAGGACTGAGCCCTGTGGGACACCGCTTGTGACTGGCTTAGAGTCTGACATAGCTCCAGCAACTCTGACCCTGTGAGTTCTGTCCTTGAGCCAGTTTGCAACCCATCTTGTGACATATGGGTTTATATTTAAGCTGGTGAGTTTGTCTATGATGCCCGAGTGGGGTATTGTGTCAAAGGCTTTTGCAAGGTCAAGGTAGGCTGTGTGAACTGCCTTGCCCTCATCAATGGCCTTAGTGACTGTTTCAAAAAAGTCGACCAAGTTCAAAAGGCAGGATCTGCCCTTGACAAAGCCAAATTGGGTAGGATCCAATGTCTGTAGGTCCCCAATGTCTTTGTTTATGAGTTCCATAATGATCCTCTCCATAGCTTTGCAGACCAGGCTCGTCAAGCTTATGGGGCGGTAATTTCAGGGTCCGTAGAAGCACCGCCTTTGTGAAGTGGGACCACTGTTGCCGTCGCCACTCTTTGGGTGTATCCTGGAGTAAGGTTAAGATTAAACAGCAGCCTTATGTGTGGGTTTAGTTCCTCTTGAGTTCATGTAGCACACAGCCGGGACACCATCCGGTCTCATTGATGCTGTGCTTTTAGCTTTAGAGAGGCGGCTCTCACCTGGGCATCTGAGATGTTAGGGAGGCTACACTCTGCTGGGATAGTTATTTCTCCTTTTGGGAGAAATTTGCACTGAACCTGTCTGCCAGAATGTTGGCAATGTCAGTGGGTTCAGTGTATTTTGTGTCATTTTGGACTAACTCTGAGCATATCTGGGAGTTTCCACCCAGGTTTCTAACATAGCTAAAGAAGGCCTTGTGATTGTCTTTTGTGTCTTTTGCGATTTTTCTCTCAAAGTTGGCCTTGGATGATTTTATGAGTGATCATAGTTTTTGCTAGTACTGATCAGAGATGCCTTCCCTTTTAGGGATTTTGCTCTGTCATGTAGTAGCTTCCTCCTCCTGTTGTAAAGTTTGTTTATGGCTGGGGTCCACCAGACCGGCGCCTGCCTTTGGGGAATGGGTCTTGGTTTTATTTGGGATTGCATGATCCATGCATTCTTGAAGGTGCCCATAGAAGGCATTTGCAAAAGATTCAGCAGTGTGGGTTGTGGTTTCCACTGGCCCAGGGGCCTTGAAGGATACCACTTCAGTCTTAAGAAGTGTGAAGTTTGCTTTTGAGAAGTTCTTCACTGTGGTCTTTTGTGCAGGGGTGGGGCGGGATGTGGATTTCCAGTGAGATTAATTTGTGGTCTGATCTTACCAAAGAGGGATGTACATCCGGTGTGGAGCATTTTGTCCCCATGTTTGTGATGATCAGGTCTAGTATATTGTCTCCTCTTGTGGGAATGGTGACTAGTTGTTCCATTGCATTTGAGTTTATGAATTCTAGGAACCTTTGGGCTAGGGTGTTGGGGCTTGAGTAATGTTCCCAGTCTATGTTTGGGTAGTTGAAGTCTCCCAAAATGATGGCATTTGGAAAGACATTCATACTCTCCAGTGTCTTCAGGAAGGCTGTGTGGGGTTCCTGAGTTTGAGAGGGTGGTCTGTAGCATGCTATAAACTGTAAGGCAGTTTTGCCTATGGTTAGTTGCACCTGGATAGTCTCCGATGCTTCGTGCGTTGCCACTAACCTGGAGGTGTGGGTATCTTTGATGAAAATGGATACTCCCCCTCCTTTTGTGGTTCGGTCCAAGTTTTGGGGCCGGAAGGCATGATATGAGGTAAAACCTGATAGTGCTGGGGTGCTCTCAGGAGCCTTGAACCAGGTTTCAGTCACTGCACAGACATCGATGTTCTCCATACTGAGGAGGGCTTCGAGGGCGTGCATTTTGTGGTTTAGACTTCTGGCATTGAGTAGCATCACCCTTAGTTTTTTTCCACTTGTGTTTTCTAGGGAGGTAGGTTTGTCATTTGAGCCTTGCCTAAAAAAGGCACTATGGGGGTGGCAAGAGCCTTGGCCAATATCCGGAAGCCCAGGGGTGACAGGTGCAAGCCATCCCTTGCGAAGCAGCGTGGCTTGTCAAGCATGTCATCCCAAGCAGACAGACACTGGATCCCCTTAGAATGACACCAGTAATTAAGCCAATTGTTAAAACTGATCATTTTTGTGGCATCATTCTTGGTGAGGGTAAGATGCTGCTCAGGGTCAGGGCCATACTGGCCTGGGCTACATAATCAGAGAGCTCCTCTATTTCTCTTTTCATGTAGTCCAGTGAGGTACGTCTCAGGTCGTTCACACCGGCATGTACAATGACTGAGTCATATTTGTACTTGCTGTGGAGTGACCTGAGTGCTTGTGTTATGTGGCGGATTCTAGCTCCCGACAGGCAGCTTACTGTGACCCTCTCCTTGTTCAGTTTGGTGAGCGGGACGTCTGTGTGCCTGACTATGGAGTCACCTATTACAAGTGTGTCTGGCATGTTGTTTGGCCTTAAGGGCTGTGACTGTTTAGCACATTGACTTTGTGAACTATGTGTTGCATGTGCTATGTCTTGAGGTGGTGGTTGCTTGGGTGTCTGCTTTGGAGGCCTCTGTTGTTTTGGTAGATTTTTAATCAGCGCCTCCGAGTATGTTTTTGTGTGTTTATGTGTTTGGTTTGCAGTTGAGATAGTTTTATGTGAGACTGGGTTTGTGGTGTGCGTGGTTACCTTCTCCTCCTGACTGGTCTTGCCAGTACTGAATTGAGAGAGCTCAGCCTCCAGTTTGGCTATATAGTTGCATCTCTCGCATATATTTGTAATTGTTGGGAGGAGGAGAGGGTTGTCTGTGTACATAAGGCAATTGTAACATTGCCTCAAGATTCCCAGATTCACCAGCTGAACAGGAGAGGACGCCAGCAACTGACCCTTCGACATGCTAGAAATAGTGAAAAAGATTGCTGTGTAACTGAGTCAGAAAGGACCTATAGGGAAATGGGTACTCAACAGAATTTAGGTGAATGAAGTACTTTCGTTTGTTTAAGAGTGCTTTACCTGTATACAAAATGCTTTAGGAGCAAGTGCTGAGCTTTTCAGATAGAGTATAGGCTGTTTAGATTGCAAGTAGAATAGGTCTAAGGGAAAAATTGAAGAGCAGACTTGGCGGAGCCAGAAAAAGTTTAACCTTGTTTAACCAAGTTTAACCTTGTTTAACCAAGTTTAACCTTGTTTAACCGGCGCTATCATCGCAGCATAAAAGCCGATGCAAACGCGGATTTTAAGCAGTGAACTACAAAAGAGCTAGAAATGGTCCCAAACAGCCAATTACTAACAGCTTCTTGTGCTGAGGTCACTTCCCCCAAGGACAGGTAGGCTGCTCAAGGCTCCCCACTCCCACTGGTGAGCAAAGAAACTTCCTTCTATCCAAGTAAGGTAATGGACAACACAGGAACTACACCACAGCCCAGAATACAGCAATGCCTGTATACTGGTCTAAACTAGTCAAGAAAGGTGGGAAAACAAGGATTATTTTTTTTTGTTTTTTTGCAGAAACACACAGAAAATGCAGAGACAGTGATAAATTAGCTACACAGGCTAGCACACTTTAGTGGGCAGCCTCCACAGTTCAATTAAACAAACAAACAAGCAAACTTTCGACTAAATTCGACTAAATGTAACTTTAAGTGCAGATTTTAAAATAAATGCAGTAATCAGTAAAAAAACAGTTCAGGCTAGTTCAAAGTAAGCAGCAGAAGCTATTTTCAGTGAAAAAAAAGCAAAGATACTTAAATTCAGAATTACAATTCGGGTTTGTGCGTGTGCCTCATTATGTAGTTCTTACTTGGGTGTGTGTGCATTTCTGATAGGTGTCATCAACCATGGCTCCAGTGCGTATCCAGCATCCCCCACTAGGTGACCATGTGGGATGTCCCCATTGGCAAATGTCTGGTACAGCTGCTTCAGATGTCAGATGTGGGAATCGTGTTAGCTTCCAGGGCAGACAGCACACCCATTCATTATTATGCCCTGGGCATCGCATACAACCTGGCAGTTGATGGAGGGGAAGCCCTTGCGGTTGATGTAGACCCTACCCCGCTCACCTGGTGGTGCTTTAATGCATATGTGCATGCAGCCTATTGCACCCACTACCTCAGGGTATTCTGCTATTTGGTGGAAGAGATGCATATTGCTGGCCAACACCTCACGGGTGATGGGGAAATATGTGTGCTTACTGACGTGCTGACATGGCATCCAGGAACTGGTGGAGAACCCTGGATGCTGATGCCTGTGAAATCCCCATCATATCCCTGGTTGGCCTTTGGAAGGTACCTGTAGGTAGTATTCTTAGGCCTACACATACCTTGGTATCCATTGGGATGGGTTCCCCTTGGTTAGTTCTGTGTGTCAGGCGTGGCCGGCACAGCTCAATAATTTGCTGTAGAAGGTCTTTGTCCACCCTATAGTGCTTCATTATCTCCAGCTTATGTAGCCCTTTATAGGTTACCCTGGGTCTGTGCACTCTTCTCTGTCTACTCACTGTGGGTTGCTCAGCAGCATTCACATCCTCAACACCTTCAGCCTCTTGCACATGCTGGTTTATGATAGCAAAAGCAGCCCCTAACATTTTTTCTCTTGCTTTCGTTTTGTAAAATTTTCCTGTTTGTATACACCGGTGGTGCAGAGTTTTTGGGAAAAATAAGGGGGAAAGGTATTTGCATAGTTTATAGTGGTGTGCTGGGCTGGGCTGCTGCCTGTGTAATTGGCTGATTCTTATACATTTCACCTGTCAACTAAGCTAGTTCTCCTTGACTACCTTCCTACGGATGTTTTCCCTTCCCATTGCCTTCCTGTTTAAGCCCGTGTGCACGCCGTGCAAACGGAGTGCTCAAATTTGCACAGAGCTGCTTTTTCCTGGTTTAACTTCAATTTTCTTCCTGTAAAACCTGGTGCGTGGCACGCACACCCACTTACATTTTGTAAACAGTGCTAGGCAGGTTTAGACACACCCCTAGCTTAGCTGTGCTAAGCTAGGAGCAATCCCGAGCCACAGGTCTCCAATCCACTTACAGTATGCCTGACCCCCCCCCCCATGATGTCACCTATATCCTAGTCTTGCACCCAGCTATTTATACTCTTACACTCTTGGGACCTTCCTCACACCCTGGGAATATCTGGGATTCACTAACCTTTCCCTCATTTGCATAGGATTGCCTGCTAATGCATAGTTACATGTCCCACACTGAGCCTTCCTCCTTAGCAACCATTACTCACTGGCCAGGTTGTCTTCTGCCTGCCATCGACTTGCATGGCAGAATACTGATTTTAGTTAGAATGCTTATTTTAGGTTTATTTTATTATTTTCCCCCTGATCCCGTTGGCGCACCGCTGCCCTATGCTTAAACAGGTGCGATTGGCGAAAAAAAAATAAAAGTTGTTTAGTTTGTTTTTTAAACAGTTTGCAGTGCCAATGGCCTTCTACTTGGCCATTTGCATGCTTCCTCAATGATATGCAGCCTTTATATGGAGCTGTCATAGCTCCGTTTTCTAGATTGCAGAAATGTACTCAGTTACTAACATTCCTGCACGGACAGCTGCCAGCTTCCTAGATCACATATTACCCTCATTTGCATGGTTTTCACCTGAAAATGAGGGTAATTTGCATATGGGAGCTCAGTCTGTGCAGGATTAGTCTAAGAGCTCACGTGCACGTCCCAGGAGCTCGTTCCTGGATCGCACGTCGGCCATATTGCCGGAAATCGCTCTTAGACTAATCCTGCATGTTCTACAGAGATTTGTAAATCTGAGGGATTGAAAATAAACTTTATAAATTAAAACATTATCAGTGGCAATGACTCCATCTAGAATCCTGCCTGAATTTTAAGGTGGTCCCTGTAGGGCTACATATACTTAAGATGCCAACTTTTGGTGTGTCCTTTCCAGAGTTGTTATGAAAATGGCAGGAAATAAATTTAGAACTCATCTTTAATTATATGCGTTTTTGATTGATATGTTTAAGCTACTGGAAGCTGAGTTATGTTGGGAGATTGAGAGCATCCTTAAATATTTACAGCCTAAGTTTGGTGCTGATAGTTGTATGGTATGGCTGGAGGAGGTTTTCTCTAGTATTGCTGTCTATGAGAATAAATTGAGATAGCAGAAGAGCAAGAAACTTGACCAAGACTTTAGCTGGGGTAATATAATTTTGTTTTGCCGCACCATACTGCCAAGGAATCAGCTCCTAAACATACTAGAAACTATAATAAGGATGGCACAAATGCTACTTCTAATGTTAATCGAACAGTGGCTATGCATATTCAACAAGAGGCTGATGCTGGGAACACACAATGGTGTCAGGGGAAAGGGGTCTTCGTACATCTTCCAGTACTGACCATGCTTGTGAGTGTAGCATGGAATCGGGTAAAGAGTTGGGAGCCAGACACAAAGAGAAATCCACTGTCTTGATACATAAAGCTCATTTTCTGGCTTTACTGGCTCCAATAAGGTTTATAGAGATACACAGTGATCGGAAGAAGAGGAAGCTCTCGATAGACCTGGAAACTGTGAAAAGACCAGCATGGAATCTGCAAATGACACATTAGTTTTTAATTTGTCATCTTTTCAGCTTACTGAAACAGAACTTAATGTCCTGAGTTGTGGATTATCATTTATGCCAGCGTGTCCGGTCAAGGTTAGTGAAAGTATTTTACAACTAAGACTGTTTGTGCGGAATGTAATGCTTCGGACTGTTTTTTCTAACAATGATGTCCCCTTGTTTCATTACAAGAAACCTAGTATGTTTTGTCCCTCACTTACTGCATCTGTTGATTTATTTTTAGAAAAATGTGAACGTGACTTATTTGATTCAAGGAATCAATTGAATTTGAATACGTTTTTTAATATGACTAATGATGAGGTGAATGCTCGGAATGCACTTAGAAATAATGAGAGTATACAGATTCGCCCTGCTGATAAGGGTGGAGCCATTGTTGTTTTTGATCAACAAAAATATAATGATAAGATGCTTGTGATATTATCTGACAGTAATGTTTATCTTGCTATCACATCATTGGCAGTGCGGAGAATGGTCCAGTATGTTAACGATGAACTTTATGACCTGTTGATGAATAGGTTGAGTGATTCTGGACTGTATGAATATTTTATTGTTGAGCATCCCCTTCTGCCAGTGATTCATGGCTTACCCAAGGTGCATAAAGATACTTATTATCCGCCGTTTCAACTGATTGTCTCTGGGAGTGGCTGGCTCACTGAGCCATTGTCTATTTTTGTTGAACATAAACTTAGGATGGTACAGGATGGTATTCTATCCATTTTGAAAGACACTCAGCACTTCCTGGAGAGTTTGTTTGAATTTAATGTTAATACTGATGTGTCTGAATATGTGTTAGTGACTCTTGATGTTAATACCTTATTTACTGTTGTTCCCAGTTTGAAAGGGGTAGAAGCAGTGAGACTGTTTATTTATTTATTTATTTGTTTATTTATTTATTTATTTAAATTTGGTGATCGGGGAAGTCCACTAGGCCATAATGAGCCCATTTTCAGTGGAGGTCCAGGGAGAAAAGCTCCCAGAATTACAGTTACAATGATTAAATGTTGCAAAGACACACAATAGTATGTACAGATGGTTTAAAATGCAACATATTTACAAAGAATAAACAATTGGTCATGAGATCATAGAGTACATATAGACAATGGCTGCTAGCCCTTAGGAGCTAGGTATGGTGTTCATTTATAAAAGCCTAGATATTTTGCCAGAGATCTTAGCAAGGACATCTGTAAAACATACAGCTGCTAGAAGCAGTAGTTGTGATTTAATAAGAGTAGATTTCAGTAGAGAGTAATAAAAGGGGTGGTTTATAGGGGTTTATGTTGGAGCATGACATGGGCATTCCCATTTTGATGATATACGAGAGAAAAGCTGTGATTTGAATTTCATATGGTTAGGTAGGTTGCGTAGGTGAGGGGGGAGATAGTTCCAGTGTTTAGCTAAGGAAAAATACATTAGTAGCTGGCCGCGTGGTTGTGATGGTTTGTAGACCTGGAGGAGATTTTGGTTTAAGGATCTCAGTGAGTGGTTGAGTATGCAAGTTTTTAAGGAAGTGGAGAGTGATGGGCAGTCTGCAGGTTTAAAGATTAGCTTGTGGGCAATGATGGGTTGTAATTAAATGAGATAGTTGGGTAATTCGAGTCAATTGAGGGTGATAAGGAAGTGACAGTGGTGGGATGAGTTCTTTGAATAGGTTGCAAATTTGCAGATTTTGTGGTAGCAGCATTCAAATTTGGATTGTAAGCCATGTTGGAGATTGGTGAACAGAGGGGCACCATACATATGGGAGGGGAGCAGGAAGGTGGATGCAAGGGTTTGACGGATAGAGGGGGTGAGAAAGCGGTGGTGTCTACAGCGGAGACCTAACTTTTGGTGTTTTTTTAATTGCAGAGATGATGTGAGTATCAAACTTTAGTTCATCAATGATGATGCCAAGAAGCTTGGTATTGGGAACAATTTCAAGGGTGGAGTTGATTAGGCTCTGTATGGTGAAGGAGGTTTTGTCAATAAAGGAGTTTTTGGTAGGTGTAAAAATCATTAGTTTAGTTTTGTTTGCATTTAGAGCTAGATGGTTGGACTTCATTCAGGATTCAGTTGTTGAGAAGGCTAATTGCATTTTTGCTAGGAGACTGGAGGGGGAGAGAGCAGAGCAGATGATAGTCGAATCGTCTGCATACTGGATGACAGATGATTCTGGGATGAAGTGATGAAAGTTGTTAATGAATAGGTTAACGAGTAGTGGTCCAAGAATTGAGCATTGACGGACTCATATGGGTGTAGGTAGAAAGAGGGAGATTGAGGTTTCCATAGCACAGCTTGTTGGCGGTTTGATAGGTAGCTGAAAAACCAGGCAATGGTGGGGGGAGAGAGATGTAGGGTAGAGAGTTGGGATATGAGTAGGGTGTGGGAGATGGTGTCAAAGGCCTTTGACAGATCTAGGAATAGTGCAGATATGAATTTGTCTGAGTCACATTCCAGGTTGATGGTTTCTAGAAAGGAGAACAGGACAGTCATGGTACTGTGGCCAGGGTGGAAGACGTATTGGCTAGGGGATAGGAGATTGCTTTGGGTTAGGTATGTCATGAGTTGTGCTTGGATGGTTTTCTCTAGTGTTTTAGAGATAGGAAAAAGATGGCAATAGGCCTGAAATTGGTAGTATCTGTGTTTTTGCCACCTTTGTGGAGAGGGATGATGTAAGTGTGATGCCAGATAGAAGGGACGTAAGATTCTTGTATGGATCTATTTATAAGAATAGAGATGTGATAGGCGATGCTATCTGCAGATTGCTTGAGGAAGGAGGGTGGAAGATTGTCAGGTGCATTGCAGCAAGGTTTGAGTTTGAGGAGAAATCTTTTTATCATGCTTGTGGGAAAGGGTGTGAGGCAGAAAGGTGCAAAGGGAAATAGGTTTTTGTGGTCCTGGTTGGTGTCGAGGGGGCTGGGGATGGATGTTATGGGTAGGAAGGAGGAAGATAGTTGGGCAATGCAGTCAGTAAAAAAAAAGTTGAACTGGGTGGCTATATCAAGGTCAGAAAAGTTGGGGTTTGGGCAGGGACAATCTTTATTACCAGGGTGCAGAATGGATGAGATTGAGTCCCAGAATTTTTGGGGATTTATTTATTAGTTTTTTTTGTGGAGTTTTGAAGCTGTTTAAACTCTAAGAGGGAGTTAGGATTTTTTTGTTTTTGATATTGTTTCCATTTTTTATCTCTTAGCCGCATGGCTAGTTTAGTTTCATTGGATAACCATGGGCAGGGATTGGTTTTGACTCATTTGGTTCTTGGAGGGGGGGGGGGCTTGTTGGTTGATGAGGGTTAAGAATGAGTGGTTAAAATAGGATATTGCGTCATCTAGAGGAAGAGTTTTCAGAGGGGACCAGTCAGTATGCCTTAGGCATTCTGAGAAAGTTAGGGGGTTGAAAGCAGAGAAGATGCGGGTTTGGATGTAGAGGGGTTGTTTTTGTAGAGGAAATGGGAGGCGGTTTGCAAAAGCTGGTAAGTGATCACTGAGAGGGTCAGGTATGGTTCTGGCTTCAGTAATAAGATGGGTGAGTAGTAAGAATCCAGTTAATGATGGTTCCTAACATCTTTATTTGATCTGGTTGGAGAGTGGATTAGTTGGGAGAAGTTGTAAAGGTTTATTATATGAGAGGGGGATTTGGAGTTAATATTGGTCCAGTTGATCTTGGTATCCCAGAGAATATAGGTTTCATTTTTTTATGTTTTTTTTTTATTTTTTTATTTTTATTCTAAGGTTCCTGCCATCCCTATTGTGCCTTTTTTAGGCAAGGTTCAAATGACAAATTCATCACCGTAACAGGAACAGGCAAGCAAAAACTGAGGGTGATGCTACTCAGTGCTAGAAGTCTAAATCTCAAAATGCACTCACTCGAGGCACTCCTTAAAATGGAGAACATCGATATCTTTGCAGTGACTGAGACCTGGTTCAAGGCTCCAGAGCACCCCTGCACTACCAGGCTATAACTCATACCACACCTTTTGGCCATGTAAACTGGACCGGAACACCAAAGGCAAAGGTATGTCCATATTCATTAAAGATATACACACCTCCAGGATAGTTACTCAGCATAATGCATCCGAGGTTATCTAAGTGCAACTAACTCTGGGCAAAACTGCAAACCAAATTGTAGCTTGCAACAGATCCCTCACCATGCCCCAGGATTCCCACTCCTCTTTTCTTGATGTACTGGAAAATATTAGGGTTCAATCAAACACCCTAATAATGGGTGATTTCAAGTACCCCACCATTAACTGGGAAAAGTACTCATGTACCAACTCATTCACTCAATGCTTTCTGGAATTCATAAACTCCAATGCCCTGGATCAGCTTATCCACACCCCCACCAGGGGCAACAATATTCTAGATCTAGTCATTACCAACATGAGTGACCAGTGTTCCACACCTGAAGTCAACGCCACATTGGTTCGATCCGACCATAAGCTAATCACCCTAGATATCCACATCCTGTCCCCACCCTCATTAAGGAAACCACAGTAAAAAAATTCTCCAAAGCCAACTTCATGCTTCTGAAGACAGAAGTGGTGAACTTCATGACACCCACGCAGATGGGCAATACAGTTACGACTACTGAATCCTACACAATTGCACTTTAAAAGCAATTACACGAGTGCATGGATTGTGCTATCCCAAACAGAACCAAGACGCTATCCTCCAAAAAAAGGAAGCCAATCTGATGGTCCCCTGCCATAAACAAACTGTACAACAGAAGGAAGAAACTCTTGCAGAAGAGAGTAAAATCCCATGAGTGGAGGAGCTCCCTGGTCAGCCTCAGTAAGAAGCTGCGATCCCTGATAAAATCCTCCAAAGCTAGTTACGAAAACAAAATTGCCACTGATTCTAAAGACAACCACAAAGCATTCTATAGCTATGTCAAGAATCTCAATGGCAACACTCAGATCTGCTCTGAGTTACAGCATGATGGCACTAAATATGCAGTCCCAACTGATATTGCCAACATCCTGGCAGATAGGTTCATTGCTAACTTTACCCCCCTGTCACCCCCTAAAGAGCCCATCTCTATAGCGGAAGAATGCAAAGTTCTTGTAATCACAGCTGCACAGGTAAAAAAACACACTCTCCAAAGCCAAGAGCACAGCATCCATGGGACCAGACAACATCCCAGGCTGTGTTCTACATGAACTACAGAACAAACTGGCACCCCAGCTAAGTACCATGTTCAATCATAGCCTCACCTCAGGCTTTGTGCCCATTGAATGGCACACAGTGATGGTTATCCCATTCCACAAAGGGGAAACAATCAGGGACCCTGGGAACTACCACCACATTAGCCTGATGAGCCTGGTCTGCAGGGCCATGGAAAATATCATCATGGAACTTATAAACAAAGACATTGGTAATCTCCAAACTCTGGACCCCACCCAGTTTGGGTTTGTAAAAGGCAGATCATGTCTCCTAATCCTGATAGACTTCTTTGAAGCAGTCACCAAAGCTGTAGACGAGGGTAAGGTGGTTCACACAGCCTATCTAGATCTTGCCAAAGCTTTCAACACCATCCTCCACTCTGGAATTATAGATAAACTCACTAAACTAGGTATAAATCCCTATGTCACAAGATGGGTTGCCAACTGGCTGACTGACAGAACCCACACTGTGAAAGTAGCAGACTACAAATCCAACTTCAGACCAGTGACAAGTGGAGCACCACAGGGTTTAGTCCTGAGTCCTCTCCTGTTTGGTATCTACTTTTCTGAAGTGCAGGCTAACACAGATGGTCTTTGGCTAACAAAGTTTGCAGATGACTGCAAACTAGAAACCATAATCAAAACTCCTAATGATGTGGACATCCTACAAAAGGGCCTCACTGAGACAGATGCCTGGTGTCAAAGCCATGGTCTCAAGCTCAATGCCAAAAAGTGCATTGTCATCCCCTTTGGTAAAAACTCTGTACCCATGAATTACAACAGAGGCGGTAGTGTACTTAACAAGAAAGGTGTGATAAGAGACATTGGGACACAGGTGGACAGTAGTCTCTCCTTTGATAATCACATCACCACAGTAGTCAGGAAATCCCTCTACATGGCATACCTCATCACAAAAGGTTTCTCATCCAGAAAAAAAGAGGTCATTGTTCCCCTCTACTCATCACTCATTAGATAGACTACTACAACCCTTTTGGTATGTACCTCACAAGACATCTACAACAACTGGAAAGGCCGCAGAAATACCTCACAAAGAGGATTAACAGGCTAAAACAAATGCCCTACTCAGACCGTCTCAAAAAACTCCAGCTTTACTCCGTCGCATATTGCCTACTCAGAGGCAATCTCTGTCTAACATACAAAGGTATGTCAAACCCAGAGCTGTTGGACATGCTCCACTTAAAGAAATCCCAATCCCTCTGAGCTACACGCTTTAGGGACCTAAACCTTGTCACCACAATAAACAGAACATGCTGGAGGGATATATTCCTGTCCCAGAGACTTCCCATACTCTGGAATAAACTACCTATCTATATCAAACAAAGCTCCTCATTAGCACTCTTCAAGAAAAATCTTGATGATTGGATGTGAAATAGGAAATTCACCCCAGGGATCACTTCTATGGCTCTGCTTGACAGTGGCACAGGAAATAATTTTCTTGGGTGGCAAAAGCCAGGGTACCTTTTTGGCAGGGCTTGTATAGGCCCTAGGGCTGATAGCCTAGTACCTACCTATGAACCTATGTTGGAAGAAAACCAGGAGAGGATGTTTTCAAGAGTATTGATGTTATCACCAGGGGGAATATGGTGGGCAGCGACACAAATTGATTTGTGGTTATTTATCTTTAGTATACCTATAATAATTTCAGCATTGGCAAAGATTGGAACTTTATTATTGTAGGGAGTTATGGTATGGCAGGAGGGGTAGGTTATGGCTATCCTACCTCCTTTTTTGTGGGTTCTGTTGTTGCGATTCATTTGCTAACCTGGTGGTAATATTTTGTTGTCTTTTATGAAGGATTTGAGGCAGGTTTCCGAAATGGCGGTTATGTCGGGGTGGTTATATAAGAGCCAGGCATGGAGGTTTGGGATTTTATTTCTAAGGCTTTGTGCATTAAAAATAGTGAGGTCAATGGATTTAGGTTTTATGGGTTGAGTGAAGGGTATAGTGGTGTTACTGTTAGAGTTGGGGTCCGGGGTTTGGATAAATGTCACCGGTCAGAGAGAGAGAGAGATATGGTGGAGGAGTAAAGTGAATTAGTATGTAGGGGATGGATAGCAGGTGTTTTGTGAGAGAAATGATTTTTTGGTAAGGTATTTAAGGGATGAGTGGAGGGGGGCAGTGGAGGGGAGAAGTTTAGGTATGAATAGATGGATATGGTTGCTGGTGAAGAGTTCATGAGAGATGAATGAGAAGGAGGGGGAGTGAGGATGATGGTAAGAAGTAGTACAGTGTGCATGAAGGATGAAGGCAAATAAGGCACAGGGGAGTGCTGATATGCAGAGCATTGTGGAAGCAGGTGGTAGAGGGTAAGTAGAATGTTCGTGTTTATGGGTGGGTGAGGCTTAGACTAATCGTTAATTGTGATAGGTGTGGAGTGGGGTAGGGAGGAGTTACAGGAGATACAAATGTACATTTAGTGGTGGTGGGTAGGAATTGGGGGCAGGTTAGAGGAGTGGAGTGGGCCCGCAGGGCGAACAGAGCAGGTAGCGCCAAGAAGGACTGAAAGCCTATAGAGAGAAAAACCTATCAGTGACTGGGACACAGACATGGAGAAGGGGCTACAGCTATGGAGTAAGTTCTGTATAATTTAGCCAAGTTTTTCTTTTAGTATATTTTTTAGGCCAAGAAATCAGTGGGTAAATTTGCGGTTCTGAGATAGGGGGCAGAGAAGCAAAATTACAAATATATAAAATAGTGACGATTGGGAAAGTTCATACTGTGCGAACGTATGCTAAGGTGTATGCTGCCACCTAGTGGTGAAAGGAGATGGCAAACAGAAATGATAATGAGGATACATCCTTTACTTTTAATTTAAACTTAAGTTAGTTTTAGGGGAAAGAAGAATAAAATAAAACAACTAGAGGGGAAAGAGTGGCAAACGGGCTGCTGTAGGCTGCTATCACACATGCAAGAGGTAAAATTACAGTTCAAAGAGTTAACTAGCAGACAAGTTGAACAGTTTACGCTACATACACTGAGGCTTCCTTAATTAGGGGAATATCCACACTGTAGGGAGGGTTGAGTGGCAGTTCTAGGGCATCTTCTTTGTTTTAGAAGGGAAGTGTTCCTTGGTTTATTTTGTTTTAAATGCAGGGAGGGAGGACCCGAGGTAACAGGCTGTAAAAGAATAGTGAAAGACAAAAACAGTTCAGCAAGTACATGGCATAATAGGGGCAGATCAGGTAGAAGGATAAGGCAGAGGTAAGGACATTTTAGGGTAGCAAATTTGTACTAGGGTGTACTGAAGGTAGAGCAGGACTAGAAACAGATTAAGATGAGGGGTGTAGTAAGAGGGAGAGAAAAAAATAATCAGAGATATAGGAAGTATGGCAGCAGACTAACAGTGCATTTGTAGGTAGAAAGTCCTGAAAACAAGCCTTTTCCCTTTTAATCCCAAGTAGATTAAAAATATCTCACAACTGTATGAGAAGGCATAGCTAAAGAGTTATATTACGTACATCACACTTTTAGCACACATGCGATAGCAATATACAAGTCTTTCTGCACAGGCAGAAAGAGCAGTAAAATAAATTCACAGTTTCACTTTAACATCAGATGAATGCAGTATATGATTAATTAGGCACAGGGAGCATGAATAGGTACAAACTAAAAGCATTCACTGTTTCATATTAAGCATAAGAGGCAGGCATTCAAACACAGTACATTGAGTACTATCCATGCTTTTGCTGATGTTTAATTCATAGATACATTTTCCAGCATCAAATGAAGAGACAAACCACTCTAAATGCTGAACAGCAGCAGTTGCTAAGCCAAGTGGCCTAGAGAACACACAAATCACTGACCATTTACCAGAGAATAGCTGACTGTGCCAACACTAGGGCTAGTGGAGAGAGAGGTCTCCATAAAAGCTCGTTATAAAATCAGTATGTAACAATCCATTTGCTGTAAACAGTACAAGCAGCTATAGAGATTCTGGGTGTTCAGCTTTACATTTCAGAGTGATTAACCTACTGGGAAGTGGGATAAGCAGCCCAATTGCAGAATCGTTTCGATGGGTAGTGGACACGCTGATCTAACTTTTTCTACATAAGCACAGTCGATATTCAGATGATATGATTTTCTTGATCTGTACATTGTTGGATCTTGTCTTAAAGAACAATGCTTTTATTTTTAATGAGTGTATTTACCTACAGAGGATTGCCATGGCTATGGGCACTTCTTGGGCCAATAGCTACGCCAACCTTGTTATGGCTAAATGGGATGAAGATTTTGTCTTTAATGAACATTCCTTTTCAGCACATTTGAAATATTTAAAAAAATTTGTGGATGACATATTTTTGTTGTGTGATGTTGGTTTATTAGATCAGTTTATTTTATACCTTGAGGGTACCACGGACTATCTTAGGATTAGTAAACATATGACTTTAGATACCATTGATTTTTTAGATGTTCATCTTTACAAAGGTGATATGGGTATATTAGAGATGAGTGTTTTTAGGAAGTCCTGTAGAAGAAATACTCTTTTGTATCACACTAGCATGCACTCTGGGTATGTGTTTAATAATATTGTTAAGAGTCAAGCTTTTAGGATGTCGAGGTTACATACTGATGATAATTTATTCTATCAAGCATATGATGATTTATGGGTTGAATTATTAGACAGAGGATATTCTGCAGATGATTTTACTTTTATAAGGAGTGTCATGGCAGAAGCAAGGAAGTGTTCTGGAAAGCAATACTTCTCTAATAATTCATGTACTGCATGCCCTAAAAAGAATGTAGTAAGAGATAATAGAGTTAGACCTGTTTTGACGTGTACCAGTGATGTGAATAAGATATGTGGGATTATACATAGGAATTGGCCAATCCTTACCGCTGATGAAATCAGTGAGATTGTTGGTACTGAACCAAAGTTTTGTTTTAAGAATAGTTTAGCCCTCAAAAGACAACTTTCTTATCATTGTGGTAAGAATTCTATACAGCTATCCAACAGGAAGGGTGTGTACCCATGTTGTGGATGTATGGCTTGTTCATTTATTTCTAACGCTAAAGATTTTGTACATCCCAGTTAATGGTTTTACATTCACCTCTAGGTTTTATGCTGATTGTTCCACTTGCAATCTTGTTTATTTGGCTTTATATAATAAATGTTGCTGTTTTTTTATGTGGGGAAACCTTGCAGGTCTTTGAGGGGATGTCTTTTAAAACATGTTGGATATATAAGGAATAAAAATGTCACTAGTGCTCTATATAGACATGTGGCAGATTTTAAAGACCATAGTTTTAGTTTTTTAGTATTGCAAAATTTTAAGAATAGTATTAGAGGAGGTGATTTAAATAATAAGGTTGAGAGGGCTGAGAGTAAGTGGACTGTTACCTTACAGACACACAGGTTTCCTGGCCTGAATGCTAATATTCCTTTAAAACCTCTACTAAAAGATCACAAGTTACCACATTAAATGTTTTATTGTATAAGTATATAATGATATAGATGTTAATGAGTTCTACTATTTAATGGCTCTATTTTGTAGTGTAATTTTTCTGATGAAGTGCTTGTATCTGAGCACGAAAGCTCTTACCTTACAATAAATTACTTATTTTTTATTTCAGCTTTGTTTGGTTTCTGGTGTATATATATTTTTTAGTATATATTTTAGTTTGTTTGGTCTACGTTTGATACACCAGACCTTTGCTGCCCTTTTATCCACTTTTTATCCATTTCTATAATCAAGTTTGTCAGAAGCACAGACACTACCTCCACTGTATTTAATGTCCACTACACACATAGACCAACCTATGCTGAGGCACTAAAAAGCAATCTTCCCAAACTTCAAAGACCTCTTAAGCCTATAAATGACAACACCTATCATTAAAAATCTTTGAAGCACCCATCAAAAGCAACAGCAAACACCACACATATGCCTACACCTAGTGGAGCCGCAAGAGCAAAGCCCACAAGGCAAGCCAACAAATTACCCAGGACTCCTGTCATAGGGGACTCCATTGTATGACATGAGATGCCTCACTCAAAAGAATGAACAAGGAGATGATAATGGTTAGTTGCTTAACTGGAGCCAGGATCTGCCAATATACACACACACTCAAGGTACCCTACAGGTACCAATATGATTATATCTTAGTCCATCTGGATGTTAACGACCTGAGAAATACTTCCCTGGACTATATGAAGAGATATATTGTTGATCTCTCTGGATATGTGTCTCATGTAGGTATGTGCCTTGCACTGAGCAGCATTTTACCTTCACTAAGGATAATGCCACTCTATGAGCAAAAGATGATTAACTTTAATAATTAGTATAGTTTTTGGTGTCTTTCCAGTGGGATACAATATTTGTCAGCATAGGAGGATATGCTTAACAGACAACATTGCTGTGCAAAGGATGGTCTGCATCTGTCTCTCCTAGGGTTCATAATATTGGTTAAAGTTTTATCCACCCCTTATAGCCTTTTTAGCAAATGCCAAATTGACAAACCTACAGACTTAGCAAATAAAACCTAAAGATATTACTGCTCAATGCTAGGATCCTAAACAAGCAACTCAATGTCCTACAAACTCTCATCTCTTTAGGGAACATAGACATCTGTACTAATACTGAGTCATGGTTTAAAGCCACAGAAAGTTTTCTGTCAGTGCAAGGCTTCAGTGTCTTCCACACATTTGGACCATCAGCTGTACAGACAGGGACAAAAGGTGAAGAAGTCTCAATCTGCATTAGCAACAAGTACAACTTAACATTGGTTAAACAGGATGATGCCCTGGAATCTATCCATCTGCAAATATCTATAGACAAAGTCCTATACCACATCCTAGCAAGTGATAACTCATCGTCTGCATCCCTAGAATCCCATAACTTGTACCTAGACCTACTGGACATACTCAGAATTAAACCAAATCCCCTATTCTTGGAGACTTTAATTACCCCTTTATAAGAAAGACACACTGCCTCATACTCGCAGGCACAATGATTCCTGGACTCTGTTAACACAAATACCCTTGACCGAATAGTGTGCATACACACCAGAGGTTGAAACATACTGGACATGTTACTCACCAATATGCAAGAGCACTGTACTACCCCTCCTGCTAGTGTCACATCCTCACTAATGAGGTCTGACCACAAAGCTGTCTTCATTGAAATAAAAATCAACTTGATAAACCCAGCAAATTCTGTAACAGTTAGGAGCAAACTACATCCTATTAAGTGATAGTTTGTCAAAATTCATGCACTTCCCAACCCTGAGTTCACACCAGCCTATGTGGAATTGTTCTGGTACCTTCATGTAAATGGATGCATAGAGGCTGCTGTACCTATAAGCCATATGGCCCCAAAAAACTCATGGCTAAAATCAGAAAGACTCAATCCCTTTATGACAGAAGATCTCTAATTAAACTATACAGGAAACTAAGAGGACTAATTAAGTCCCACAAGGCCAATTATGAGGTCAAGACAGCCGCCCAGTCTAAAGACAACCACAAGGCCTTCTACAGCTATATTGGAAATGTGATGAACTAGTGATAGACCAAGCATAATCAAGTCTTGGTAGCAATATGTTGATTGAAATTGCCTATTTACCTTCTAAGGATAAAAGATGAAATGTTCTGTATGACATTTTCTTTTGGTTAAATACTTTACTGATGTGCTGTTCTCTGTCATCGTTGAAGGTCATTGTTTGGTCAAGGGTAATGCCTAGATATTTGGTACAGAAGAGATAATTTATGCTCTCAGATGTAGCTGTAACCTTTATTATATAGGGGAAACAGGGAGAGCCTTTAAAATACGCTTGCAAGAACACATAAGGGATATCAAAAATTGCAAGATAGATAGTCCTTTAGGACAACACTTTATAAATGCACACAATGCCAAGCCAGATTGTTTACAAGGATGCATCCTGGAAAAAATGAAAGTTTCATTGGGTAAAGTTTCATGTATTAAAGAAAAGTTGTTGAAAAAAGAAACTCTTTTTATTTTAAAGTATAATACTTTGGAGCCTCATGGGTTAAATAAGGAAGTTAATTGGAAATATTCAATTTAGTGTATTAATTAATTGTTTGAGTGACTGATTGTTTAATTAATTAAATATGTACTTGGGTTTTATATGTGTATAAATATCAATCAAAATGTGAAAGGACTTGTACTCGTTGAAGGCTTGGTGCCGAAGCGCTAAGTTGGAATTAAATTGCTGTGGCTGCTGTTCTGAGTCTTGTGTCTGTGACTTTTGTACTGTGGTATTTGAAGTAATGCCTAGATATGTCTGAGTGTTGTCTCAATAAGGGTTGACACATCTTCAGGATTGCTCTGGAGTCTCCAGTATTTTTATAGCATTTCCCGTTTACTGGAAGTAATTAAAAAAACTCTATAATGTCCAGGAATAATGACATTACACCCTCACTTAACTGGAACTCAAGCAACCACCATTCACTCACACACAATTGCGCTCACTTTCTATCTCCCGATCTCTCTCACAACCACACACACACACACACACACACACACACACACACACACACACACACACACACACACACACACACACACACACACACACACACACACACACACACACACACACACACACGCACACACACAAACACACACACAGTCACTTCCTCATTCATACCTGCATTCATTCACACATCACTCTCACTGTCTGTCACACGCACATGCCACACACCCACTTATGCATTCATTCATACATGGCTGTCTCTCTCTCACCCTATCACTCTCTCACACGCACACAGCCACACACCCACTTATCTCTCAACTGTACAGATTTTTAGAGAATGTCCAGATTTTTGCCCCTCATATTTTTGGTCCATTTCTCATAAAATTGTGGTTTTCTGGCATATTAGTGGCAAATAATTAAAGACTGAAGTTAGAAAATAATGACAGTCATTTGAGTTTCAGACTTCATACCCTTCAGAAAATTCAAGCTATTGCAAAACTTGTTATTCTATCAACTTTCTAGGTTTATAAGAGGAATATGTAAAACTTGTCTTATTTTTGGGTCTTTGTCCCACTTTGATTTATGCCTTTGTCTAGATTTCTTGCTCTAAAAGGTTGAAAGGTTTGCACTTGACTTAATTCATTCACACATCACACTCACTCTCCCAAACTCTCTCTCTCACTTACACACACACACACACACACACACACACACACACACACACACACACACACACACACACACACACACACACACACAAACTCTCTTGTTTCATACCTCTCAACCTCTTAGAGCAAGAACTCTCAACAAAGCCATAAATAAAAGTAGGACTTAGTCCCAAAAATAGGGACAGTTTTTTAAATATTGCCCATCATTTTCTGCTTTGTCCAGACTTTTTGTTCTTAGAGTTAACTCTCTAGCAACCGGAAATGACACTTATCCAGCATCCACCAAGAACAGGAGAATAAAAAAACTGCTTAACAATTTCCTTTGTTTTATTATGTATTTCAATTTCTTGGGTTGGTTTTCCAAACAAGAAATTTCTTATCCATAAAAAAAATTTAACAACTCTACGTCTATATGTTTTTGGGTGTGGCTGGGCTATCATCCATAAATGACACCTTAAGATTGACCCTATAGCTGCCTGCTGCCCTGGAAGCAGAGTCTGTACTGTACCAATCCCCATGGGTACTGGATAACAGAGTCTACTGTACTTAATTTGTTGCCTTGGCTGCACTGCGCATGATCAATAAAACCTTGCAATCGCAATGGCTAAATCAAAGTATTTGGATTCTGAATCTGAAAGTTGTATAAAGGCAAAAAAGAAGTGTCACTGTTCATTCAATGATGAATGGTTAAAAGAAGATGATTTTAAGGATTGGTTGGGTAAGAAAACAGAGTATGAAGCAGAAGGCAAAATTTGCCATCACATATTTGCAGTAAAATACGAGGGATACAGATTAGTAGTAGTACATGCAACATCAAAGAAACATAATAAAAATGTGAAGCAGATTAAGCAAAATACAGTCATGATGAGCTTCTTCAGAAAACCAATTGCCAAAGAGGACGATCTTATAACAGCTGCTGAAGTAACTCTAACTTGCCACCATCATAAGCATCATCACAGCTATGCAAGTTAAGATTGCGGTAACAAGATAATGGGAACTATTTTACCAGAATCTAGTATTGCAAAAAAGATTGGTTGTGGCAGAAAAAAAGCAACTAATATAATTGAAAATGTTCTCTCTGCTGCTTCACAAGAACAGTTGATCTCTGACTTACAAGAATCAACATAGTTTTTAATAGCAACTGACTCTTCACACAAAGGAAGCGTTAAACTTTTTCCAGTTAAAGTGCAGTATTTCTCAAACCAAGAAGGAATAAAACATGGTTTGCTGGACTTTTATGAAGATTCAGATGAAAGCAGTGAGGCAAAAATGGGTCGATTAGTTGAAGTGATAGACAAAAATGGATTGGACGTAAGCAGAATATCTGTATTTTCTGGGAATAACACTGTAGTGAATTTTGGCAAGAAGATTTCTGTGTATGAAAAACTGAAAAAAAAGAAATTCTGAACTCATTTCAGCAAATTGCAAGTACCATATTCTGCATAATTGTGTTAGGCATGCAAAACTTTGTCAATGGATGTTGAAATTCTCATTCTCAAAGTTTATGCTGAATTTTACGGAAATGCCAAATGAGCTGCACAGCTGCAGTCATTTTTCATGTTTGTCGAACTGAGTATCAAGACGTTCTTCATCATGTATGATGAGATGGTTATCATTACTGCCAGCACTTTAAAGAATGCTTCTAGTATGGCCTGTGTTGCAGTCTTACTTTGTTTCACGGGGAGAAGAAGAATGCCACAAAGTAATTTGGGATGCCTTTATAGACGAAGAAAGCAAGTCCATACCTAGACTATACTGCTGTTTCTTACAGAATGTTATGCAGGTCTTTCAAAGTAGTGTGCTAATGTTAGAGTCAGATCAAAGTACTAGTTCTGAACTGCATGATATTATGGTTGGAGTAAGACAGAAAATTGCAGATCGCAGGCAAGACAAATTTTATGGAAAGGCTGCTGCAGACATGCGTAAAAGAATTCCACAGGATAAGAAAAGGCACTTCAAAGCTGATGCTGATCAATTCTACAACAAGTGTTTAAACTACCTAGACAAGTGGTATAATTACCAGGATTCAGAATTTCAACCAATGAGAGCTTTAACATTGAAAGAACCAATGATGTGGAGCTTATTTGAGGAACTGGCAGACAAGTTGTGCATTGACATCGACAAAGACAAGTACTTTGATGACTACTTTATTCTGTGTGATGTTCAAACAGAGATGGTGTAAAAATATAAAGGAGTGGTCGATCGATGGAAGGATTTTTTCGCAAAATTGACACATAGGAAGCGTGGTGAGGAAATTTTTAAAGTTGTATCCTTCACATTTTTTATACCTGTGTCGAATTCTTATGTGAACAAACTTTTAGTGTGATAGATTCTTTATGGACCAAAGAAAGAAATCATTTGGGGCTTGGTGTTTTGCGAGCTGAGCTTTAGGTGTGTGAAAATTTGAGGTACAGTTGTTCTCAGTTTCATGAATTCTTGATGAAGACACTCAAATTGTTGGTGGCTGCAAGATCTGATCACAAATATACTTTTAAGCGCAAGTAGTTTTCATGACTCTACCAAAGCATACAGAATGAACATTTGAATAATTAGTTTACAGTTGAATTATTGTTTTGAACTTTTCCTTTACATAGTATTTGTTGTACAATCATTATGAATATTAACATATCAAAGATTGATAGTCTCTGAGTGGGACAGCACTTAGGCCAAACAATACGGTTTGTGTTTAACATTAAAATAGCATCTCCAGGAATTAGCCTTATGTGAGGTGGCAACCTTATTCTCAATGTATGGGAGTGTTATCTGAATCCTTACAACAAACAGATGAAAACAAAGATGCAGCCAGCCAGATGAAAGAAAATCTGAATTCTTTATTAATCACACAAAAAATGTAGCACTTGCATCTGGTGTATACCAGATTTCATCAAAATCTAAGCAACAGTAAATCACATTTGGTCAAAGGTAATTCCTAGATATGTCTGAGTGTTGTCTCAGTGTATGGGAGTGTTATCTGAATCCTTGCTGCAAACATTAAATTGAAGATGCAGCCAGCCAGATGAAGGAAAACTGAATTCTTTATTACTCACACAAAAGATTTAACGCTTTCAACTGGTGTATAACAAACATACTTCATCAGAATCTAAGCAACAGTGAATTACATTTGGTTTAAATAACCCTCTTGAAAAAATCACGTTAGCAAAAACCAATCAAAAATGCTTTCCCCAACTACTCTATATGCATGGCTAAACCTAATGTTAAAACCATACTTAAAGTGATACACACATATAAAATGTTCTTATTCAAAGCAAGTAAAAACACACTTTTAAAATACTAACAATAGTCAAACTATCATTTAAACATGGATGTTTTAAAGCATTACGCTTCATTTGCCAGCTTAATTCATGATATTCAATAATATCTTCCCAAGGGCCACCTCTAGCATTTTTTAATAAGATATCCAATACATGTTTGTGTCTTTCGGCTTTTCCTGGTTATCCGCTAATGATTGGTAGTGGAATTTTACATACCGGGTTACCAGCCCTGATGCACAACCTTCAACAGAGGCATGCCCCATTCCTAGCTGAGAAGACAATGTCTTCCTATGAGGTGACAACGCTACCGCAGCACCACCACCGCAGACTTCACCACCACCACAGTCTTCACCACCACCACAGATATCCAATACATAAGAACAAAAATTATGAGTAGAATATTGTATAATATGCTTATACAACGCATTATTTATTTTTGGGTTTTTTATGTCTAAACTATGTTCACATATTCTGTCCCTCAAGCATCTTTTTGTTTTTCCTACATAAAAGCATTTGCAGTGTTGACACATGGCAGCATAAATAACTCTACTGAATTACAACTGATATGATACTTAGAAATAATTTTACTCCCATTAATAATGACAGAATCACTCTCCAAAATGAACTCATACTGTCTGATGAATACCTTCTACTAAAACAACACAATGCAGTGTCTAAGAAACAGATTTGTTTAATGTCACTAGAGGCTAAAGGCTCACACACAGTCACCAATGATACAAGGATGATCAGCAGCTCACTACACAGCACAACTTTCCATAACTGACATGAAACACATAGTCCATTATATGCCAAGTCTCTAAAGCTTAACCTACCCAAACCTCAAAGACCTCAATAACATGACAAAGGTATTAAGCACCCTCATCAGCATTCTACACCTGCAACATAGACAAAGCCTATCAGCTGGCATAGTAACCAAGGTCACTCTGTCCCAGATTTTATACGAGTAAGGCAAGCATCCACAGCACCTAATATTATAGTTGTAGTGGACTCCATAGCTGGACATACAGATGTATGACTCATCAGGCAGAGTAAGGAAAAAGAGATGGTCAGTTGCTTGTCTGGATCAGTATTCATTAGATCACACAGGCACTCAAGTCATTAAACAGCAAGTACCATTATGAATCTATTATTGTGCATGTGGGTGTTAAAGACTTGAGGCATACCTCCATGGACTATATGAAAAGAGACATGATGAAGCTGTCAGACTATATGACTAAGGTAGGTATGAGCCTAGTATTGAGCAGCATTCTGCCTTCTCCAGGGATAATACCTCAATAAGAGCAAAAGATAACTGACTTCAACAACTGAATTAACCTTTGATGTCTTTTAAGGGGAGTACAATATCTGACAGCCTGGGAGGACATGATAAATAGGTTCTATATTACAAGATTGAAGCTTTCCTGTGATGGTGGTGCTGCAGTAGCATTGTCGCCTCACAGTAAGATGATTCTCAGCTTGGAGACATGTTGAAGGTTGTACATCAGGGCTGGTAACTCAGCACGTAAAAATCAACTACCAATCATTAGATTGAAGCTTTACTTAATCTAAATTGTCATATGGCTGATTTAACCTAGGGAAACACTTCCCTTGGCCGTTCTGTGGAGTATGCACATTTCTTCAATTTGGAGTGATCTCCGAGTTGGTATATTTAGGTAGGGTGAAGCTCCCCCCCATTTGATTTCGGATGTAAAGTTTTTTGTTATTTTTTGATTTAGCCAAGGGAAGTGTTTCCCTTGGTTGAATCAGCCATTCCACAATTTTAGCTTTCAATATTACAAGATCGAGCTTTAGTTATTTGATTAACTAAAGCTTCAATGTTGTAATATAGATGCGATAAATATACTGTGCTGCTTGACCAGAGATGTTATGCATCTGTCCCCTCTATGTTATTGTATATTTACTAAAATATTATCCATCCCATTTTGCCTTTTTTAGACAATGCCAACCAGCTCAAACTAATTGCATAGCAAAACAAGCTAAGAAATATTTAAAGGCATTGCTGATCAGTGCTAGGATCCTGAACAAAAATAAATTACACTTTTAGCAAGCCCTCCTCACCCAAGAGGGCATAGACATGTGTGTAGTAGTTCTTTCCATATAGTTAGATTATCCACTACACAAGATGGGAAGAAAGGTGGAGGTGTTTCAATCCTTATTCACAAAAGGCTCACATGCAGGCAAATAAAGCATCAGGATACTCTTGAGGTACTCCATGCCCAATTTACCATCAAAAAGTCCCTTACTTTATACTGGCAATCTGCAGAACACTCTTTATGACCCAGGAATGTCATAGTGCCTACATAAATGAAATAAAGACATTTAGCATTAATCCAAATACCATATTCCTGTGTGACTTCAACTATCCAGCTATAGACTGGCCTGTAAATCTAGAAATTCCTGGACTTTGTTAATAAAAATGCCCTTTAACAAATAGTCAGAGTATCACCAGAGTAAACAACATCCTCTATTCCCAGTGTAATATCCTCACCCATCAAATCCAAACATAAAGCCATCTCCCTCAAAATAAAAATAAAACCAGAGTCTCAGCTAGACCTAGGTACTATTAAAATCTAAATTGAAAAGAGTTTATGGTTTTCAACCATTGATATAGTTGACCTTTTTTCAGTAATTATTTCCATGATATTTTACATCAACATTCCACCTTACCACATGACACTATTTCTATCATAGTGGAACTTATGGAATTAGTCCTTGAAAATAATTTTATACATTTTCAAGGACAGTATCACCAACAGGTCATGGGGTGGCTATGGGAGCAGCATGCAATTCGGTGTATGCTATTCTGGTAATGCTAGGCTGGGAAAATAACTTCATTTTCAAAAGCCCATATTCCAAGTTTTTACATCTATATGTCAGACTTTTGGATGACATATTTATTTTGTGGGATGGGTGTGAGAATGATATTGGCAAATTTATTGACTATTTGAATCTATGTACAAGTTATTTCAAATTAACCTTTAGCTCGAATAAGGATAGTATTAGTTATTCAGATACAATGATATCACATACAGAAATAGGTTTCAAGTCAAATATATTTAGAAAAGACACATTTTGCAACAGTTATTTACACTATTCTAGTAATCACCTGCAATTTCAGAAGAGAAACTTGGTTAGAGGGCAAGTGATCTGCATTGCCAGAATGACATCTAATTACAGTGAATTGTGGGATGAACTTGTTAAGATGAAGAAAATGTTTCTTAAAAGAGGTTATCCCGATTATCTGGTGAATGGAATTATTCAAGAAGTACAAAAGGGTTGGGGTACCAAATTTAAACCATTACTGGGTATTGGACAGGACGCACCCTGAATCGAAGAAAGGGATGTCAGGTATGAAAAGGCCCTGGTTATTGAACACAATCACAGTGCCAGTCAGATCCGGAGCATAGTAAAGCATAACTGGAGCATTTTCAAGGTTAACAAAGATGTGTACGATGTGATTGGACATAGTCTAGTATTTACTTTTAAAACAAGAAAAAAATTTAAACAGATTTTTGAAGGGAGAGTAGTCAATGCTTCTTCATTCCAAAAACAGAGGACAACCCTGTGTGGTATGTGTAAGCAATGCCCCTTCATTTCATGAAGGAATATTTAATTTTGGATAACGGGCTTTGTAGTAGGTTTGAGGTCAGAAAAGGAAATTGTTGTTCTAATAGATTGATATACGTAGCTACAAGGGGAGGGGTACCAGGCCTTTTATATAGTAAGACAGAAAGAACCCTGAAGACCAGAATTTATGAACACATATGGGACATAGATATGAAAAAGGAGACTAGTGCCCTTTTTAAACATTCAAGTGTATGTAACAACTTTGCAAAATTTAGATTTGGAATTTTAGACATCATAACGCCAACCCCCAGGAGTGGTGACTGGAAAACTATTTTATTAAAGAAAGAACTGATGTGGTAGTTAGAGTTAAATGCCACTATACCCCCAGGACTTAATGAACAAGTGTCCCTTAAACCAGTTCTTAATGAGAAGGTAGCTATTGTGTAATTTATTCTACTTTTTAGTGGATTGTTGAAGTATTTTTGTTACTTGGGTATTGTCCTGATTTTTTAGGTATGAGGTCTTTAACATTACACAGTAAACAGTGTCAATATGCTGGGCTACATTTACTTATCAAAGGGGAACATTTTTTTTATTTAAAACTTTTTATTTAAAACATCTGACATATTCACAGGTGCTAGTTAAAGCTTAGGTGACTGGAATATGATCCACTAAGGGTTAACAGGGAGGAATGGATGCAATTGTTTAATTGATGACTTTATATAAGGGTTGTTAAAATGTGGAGTTTTATCTGATGAAGTCTCACTCTTGAGACAAAAGTGTTTATCCTTGTATCGTTTTTATTAATAGTAAAGTGTTGGCAACCCGCTTATTCTGGCTCAAAGCTGTTTTTATTGTTCATTGTTTGTTGCTTTGGACTTACACGTTTCATTAATTTTTAATAGATTGAAATCCCCACAGACCCAGTAAGCTATGCTATTTGTGTGGAAACATATGATGCACTGAAGAAGCTGTACCCAAAAAAGATGCAAGCGTGGAGAAACACTAGAAACAAATCACAGGATTGATAAGGTTGTAATAAAAGGAAGAAACTAAAAGTCAAAATAAGAACTGCGACACCCAGCAACATAAAAATCTAATCATCAAATTAAACAAGTAATTTAGGAACATAAGAAAGACTACGAAGGCGAAATTTGAGAAAAAAAATAAACACTCAGGCCATTATAGCAATGCACAGAAGTGTGCTGAGCTAATTGTGAACAGCTCCACCTATATAGAAGCTGTGGATACAGCAAATCTTCTAGCTGACAAATTCAGGTCAAACTTTATCCCACGCCACCACCCCTTCCCCTCACCCTCACCCTTGGTAATCTCACAAAAAATATCAGGAAACCACACAACTCCAGCTATCACACAAGATTAAGTCCTGCAGGCGATCTCAAAGGCCAAAAATATAGATTCCATTGGTCCTGACAATATCCCAGGATGCATCATAAATAGCACAGAACAAGATATCTCAGTATCCCTTCCAACACTTTTTAGTGTCAGCCTCCAAACTGGCTTCATACCAAGTCAATGGAGGACAGCAACAGTCATATTCCTGACCAAGGGAGGTTTATACATAGTCTCTGGGAAAGTGTTTTGCAAAAAGTAGGCACTGAGGTCTGGCTCTAATTTAACTATGGTTAATTGCACAGAAAATGCTACAAAACAGTGGGACTTAAGTGTCTGTGATCCCAACAGATTGTTATAAGTCATTTGGAATACAGGATTGGCTACCTCTATGGCTAGTAATGATGCATATGGACATTCCCCAAAATTTCTCTATTAAATCTAAACCATTATATACTTCTCCTATAGCTAAAATTTTACTAACAATGCTTTGTCTCTCTCCATCATTTAGTCAAAGAAAACACCTCAGAGATGCCCTTTGTCACTGCTGTTGCTTATAGTGGTGCCAGCTGGACTCAGCCTGGTATCCCATTCGGATGGCATGATCAGGATTAAGCTGTATATGCAATCTTTACTTTAAATGAGATACTGAGTGCATGCCCCAAATGCAAATAATGCTTTTTCCATCTATATGATATGCCTCCATATGCTTTACGTGCATTAGCATGTAGCACATCGCATTGTTAATGACACATTATGTGTTGCATTTCCCAGAAATGACCTCCCCATTTATGCTTACTCATGCAATATTCCAACATCAGTCAATGATGTTGCATAACATATTTCGGCGTTTGCCCTCTTTTGATTTATCAGTATTCTTTCCATGCTTATGTGACACTCTTGACAGCAACAGCATTCTATATAACCACTCCTGCAGCAGGCCCATTTAAAAGTGACAAATAGTATTACACAATGACATGGACTAAGACACTGGAATAAAAACAGAGGCATAAGATGTAGAACAGCAGAGCGTGAATATGTAGCATACAGACATATTCTTGATATGCCATTATCATGAGTTGTTCTTATTTTGCACTATTTCTTATAGAAGAACCTCATGAGGAAAGTCCCCCTCACTGAGTGCTGATGCCAACAATGACATCTGCCAACGATCCAACACATTGAGATGAAGGAAGAAGAGCCAGATGCTTTTGTAACATCACCACATAATTACTCGCGGCACAATTCAATGATGTGGCAGGACACATGGAAGTACCTCTAATGCTGAATAATTATGAGATGAGATGCAGCAGATTGCTCATGATCTCATCCAGGATCAGATGCAGGCTGTGATGCAGTACTTCTTTTAGGAGATAGGCTTCTCCATACATTTTAGACATTCTAGAACAGCATTGTTGAAATGACTAGGGAAGATCAGGACCATGAGAATGGTACCTCTGGAATGTAAGATTGTCTTTGTGCTCCTTAACTGTTTACATAGTTGCTGCATATGCATGCCAGTTATATGTATAGTATTGGTTTGTTTAACATTTTCTATAAATTCTTAGCTGAACATTACTTGCATATGTATATCATTCTAATATTGCAATTATGGCACTGGAAATCTACATGCCTGCATGTTGGAATTAACAGTTGACACAACAACTAGCTTGGCCATTTGCCTTTCATTAACCATTGTCCATGTGAATTTGACCTGCGTCCTTTGTGACATGAAAAATAATAGTTATCTGTGTGTGTGTGTGTGTGTGTGGAAACATATGTGTACGCTGTAACACACTGTCCTTGCATATTTTTTTTTTTTTGTTATGCAGAGATACTGTGACAAAATCACACTGAGTATGACAAGCATTAATCAACAGTGGCACATGTATGGCAATGCTTTCCATTGCCGTGTAACCCTAACATATTTTAAATTATATTTCTGTGCATTTCAAACAGGGTACATAACAGTCACTGCATGCATTCATATGTACTAATGGCACAAATCCTGCAGTGCATTGTAGCTTTAATTGTAAGCTTTGTGATGTCCCATCTACAACATGTGGAACACCAGCAACACATGGGATGATGCAGTAGTTCCCATGAACTGCATATTTGTACCAATATTGCAGAATTTGCTAGCACATATGACATCCCATCTGCGTACATACAGGAAGCCTGGCTACCTCTGATGTGGTGCATTCTAAGGCTGCAGAAGTTACTCACGTGGCATGTCTGTCAGTAGTTCATGTGAATCATGTATACATCTTAACATTTACTGTTATGACACCTACAAGTTTCTGAACAATCAGAGTAGTTTGAGAAATGGCATCACATTGTCATACCTCCCTGTTTATGACCTCATGCACATGCATTCCGTGACTTCCACTCTTCCAGTGTCTCATCAGCTGTCATGTTCTATATATTTCCCAATTTACATCCATCATGCATGGTTGGCCAATTACACAATGTGTGAGTGTTGCAAACTGCTCATGGATGGCTGTGTCCTTCTTGATCATTACTGAGTCAAACTTGCGAGGTGCACACTTAGGTTAGTAGTTGTGTTCTGCATAGTGTTACATAACATCTTCCATGCTGTGTTGTGTTAAGCAAGTGCTGTTAGTGTTAGTGCCATGCCTCTGTGTGTGTAACAACATGGCATTCCTGTTTATGTAATTCCACTTTGTTTGCAAACTGAAGGAATTTCCACAGTTAATGGTGTACTCCTGACATACTCACATATGAACTTTATGCTAACTATACACATGCATGTTTCACATGACATCCTTGTCACACAGGCACATGACATTCAAATTGTACTCCTGAGTCTCCTTAATGCCAATATTAGTAATTTGGCTGGACAACAGAGTCAGATATACCAGTTCAATGAAATGTGTTACAATGTGTTTGCATGACTTTGCATACACTTACAGCATATGTGCATTACATACAACTAAAACATCATTGCATATGACTAATACACTGGTTTTGCTCACTGTAATATGGTCTTTAGGTTTTCACTTCTATGTGCCATATGTGTAGATCACTTATCCCAGGATACATCCTTTAGCATACCATCCAGATAGGCTGACCTTAGTCCACTCACTTTCCAATGGCAATGCATGTGACTTAGTCCTTTACATGTCTACATGTGCCTGGGTTACATGGTCATGCAGTGTGATGCTGCATGTGGTGCAGGCAATCTTGGTCACATATACAGATATTCGCTTACTAATTAAGTATTTAAACACATGCAGTCATTTTCAATACACATACATTTCTGACTGCACATATTGTACCACATGATATGCCATGTGTGCTAGCACATGAGTGATGGATGACTCTTGCCTTCTTTCTGCCATTGTAGTACAAGTTTAGCCCTGGGAAACATTTGCAGTGCCAACTTTTCTGATGCCAGTTGATGTCTGTTGTATAACTCATAGTTCACTGCAGTTGTATGAAGCTGATGGTGACCTACCCATGATGTCTACAATTTCTTCTGCATGTGTGTGTGTGTGTGTGTGTGTGTGTGTGTGTGTGTGTGTGTGTGTGTGTGTGTGTGTGTGTGTGTGTGTGTGTGTGTGTTGCTGAAGGCTGTACTGTCTCAAAAAAATTAACTTAATCCCAGAAAAAACAATCTACTCAAGCCCTCCACCAAACCCTCTAACCACCCATTTTTGTCATATTCTGCTTCCCTTACATTTACATCTTCTGCTTTCCTATCTCTCCCCCATTCCTTTGAGAATGTGCATTGCATGTATTCTCACAAACATTCAACCATCCAAATATATTTAGGTTAACGATGACTGTGACACCGGTGAAGTGGTTTTGTGTGCTAACAAACTTGTTTTTTATTTGTCTCTCCGCATCTTACTTTATTTACTAAAGTCAATACTGTGAAAAATACAGTTTTAACCTTAATTTGAATGCTACAAGTACACTGTGTATTTATTTTTATATCTGTTTTTTTATTATTATTCTGCTGCACTTGTATGAGCCACAGTAAAATTATAATATAAGTATTCTCTGTTACTTTCTATACATTGAATACAAATATAAAAACAGATTTTTTAATAAAGAATGCTTTTTATTCAGTCAGTCTATAAAGTAAAAAGCAAGGAAGAAGAGTGAAAACTTTACAAAAGAAATGTAGACAATTTCAGAAAAGCATTCGACGTTGGTTTTGCTGACTCTGATAATGAGTAGAAGAATCACGAAATCAGAAAAAACAACGTCAAATACTTTTCTGAAATCAGCTTGTCTGTGTTTATTTTGCAACTTTTTCACTCTTGTTTTATATTTTTTTAGAGTGACTGAATAAAAAGGATTTTTTATTAAAAAATATTTTTCATATTTTTATTTTTTACTTTTTAGTCTTTAAGTAAAATACTGTCACTCTGTCAGAGGCAGGCAACATTGTGAGTCAAAATCAGTGATATTTCACAAATCATGGACATTTAAAATTTTGGTTTATAGAATTTACGTGCTATCTTAGTAGCCACATTACCAAAAATGCATGTTTTATAATTTTTCTACAAATTAAGTAAGTGCATTTATTTATTTATTTATTTATTGTATGACTAGTAGCTAAGACGATAGGTTAAAATCCATTAAGTGTTATTTACTCACATTATTTGCATATATAACATGTTAATGAGACTTGATGATTGTCATTGTTGCAGTGACACCCCTACCAATGTGAAAATATGGGAAAGGGGGTGGTTGTGGACAAATGGATGGATGGATGGATGGATGGATGGATGGATGGATGGATGGACTGATGAACGATACTTGAAGAAGTCTATAGTGGCATTACTCACAGAACCTTATTACCATGAAACAATATCATTAGTTTAACTAGGCACTGTTAGATGTGAGTTATAAAACACCCCAGGCTCCATCTTAGGGTTACATACATCAGAATTAAACTACCAACTGTACAAGAGCAAACTCGCCATCTTATGGGATAATTGTCAGCTTTCATTGTGGTTCGCTTGGTTTTTCATCATTACTTGTAAGCTTATCCACAAATGTCTTCCTCCTTTGATGTATTGACAAGTATTTTATGCAAAGCAGAGCATGGAGTCCCTACATTAAATACAGTGTGCAGCAAATGAGAGATCAAGACCTGCAAGAGTGTTTATTTCATATCCAGAACATTAAAAGTAATGTTTAAAATGAGAAGTTAAGGATTGTTGATTATGTTGGGTACAATGTAAGAATGGACTTCAAAGTTTTGCAACAGTGTTCTTTCTGCAATCTTTTTCATCCTAATGCTGACTTTATTTTCTTAACATGTAGGCTATTTTATTACTTTTTCAGGCAAAAGATCCACTATTGTGCTAAGCCAGTCTGAAACTGAAGTGAAGCCACCCAGCCAGTCTCTGAAGATGAAATGCATCATGACTAGGTTTGATATCACTAATGACAGAGGGACAATGTGTGTGTGTGTGTGTGTGTGTGTGTGTGTGTGTGTGTGTGTGTGTGTGTGTGTGTGTGTGTGTGTGTGTGTGTGTGTGTGTGTGTGTGTGTGTGTGTGTGTGTGTGTGTGTGTGTGTGTGTGTGTGTGTGTGTGTGTGTGTGTGTGTGCGTGTGCATGTCTGTATATCTTTATGTTACTCTGAATGGATTTGATGTGTGTGTGTGTGTGTGTGTGTGTGTGTGTGTGTGTGTGTGTGTGTGTGTGTGTGTGTGTGTGTGTGGGTGTGTGTGTGTGTGTGTGTGTGTGTGTGTGTGTGTGTGTGTGTGTGTGTGTGTGTGTGTGTGTGTGTGTGTGTATATACTGTCTTGCTAATGGCAGACGGACAATATTTTACTTAAAGGCTAAAATATTGTCCCACTGTCATTATTAGAATGCTTTTTATTAAAATTGGCTTAATGAGACAGAACCACAGAGGGACAGAGCCACAAAGCCAATTTTAATAAAAAGCATTTTCATAAAAATAAAATGTTAACCTTGGTTTGAGTGCAACAGGTATGCTGTGCATTTCATTTTATATCACTTTTGTAATAAACTTGCCACATACCTTTGTGCTCTTTGCAGAAAAGCTCCATAATAATTCTGTGTACTAGATGGATTGTACTCACCGATATATTAACCACATTACTTGTATATTCTCCTTGTTACTTCGTTTGCTGTTGTCTCTCCACTAATTTTGGCACTGTATGTAATGCCTGTCTGAACTTTTGGAATCTAGCCTTAAATTCCATGTGTTACCATATGGCCAAACTTTAGACATCTATCTGCAACATGAGCATAGCTTACTCCTTCTGACTCAATCTTATATAGCACAGTTTAATGACTTTGCTAGAGACAGCAAGCCACGAATGCACAAAGCTTACAAAACATTCAAGTTGTAGTTTGTATAGCAGAATGGATGAAATCGTATCTGTTACATCTTTGTTATATAATCAGCATTCCAAGGATAAGGCTGAAGACAGCAAATCATTAGCATTATGTTGTGTATATCTACAAGGTACTTCTTAAAGGTACACAGTTTCTATAATACTAGCAATTCTCGGACTGGCAGAAAATATCACAACATTTTTTAATGCAATTCAGTTGTAGTTAATTATAGAAATACCACTTAAGACTTTATACACAATATACTCCTGTAACTAACAATTACTATGTTAGATTCCTATAAAGCTTGCAAATCCTCTCTAAATGCAACTACCTTAATAACACCATATGTTCATGTACCCTTAATACCAGACTCCATAAAATCACCCTGTTTTTTTTTTCTTTTCTTTTCATCAACTAATTGATTAATACACCTAAACACTAACTGTTTAAAACCATCTACTGGTTACTATCTCAATCACATGTAAAAAAAAATATTTATATGTACATTTGTGTATGAGTTGTATGCTACTGTTTTTTTGTACTGCTAGACAACTGACTTTTTATGATTTTGGAAACAATTCTTTTTTATGAATCACTGTAAATTTGCTTGTAATCATGTTGTATATCTTTTCTCCCTGGGCCTCCAATGAAAATGGTTTTCTGACCCGGTGGACTCTCCTGGTCAACAAATGTCAATCAATCAATCAATCAATCAATCAATCAATCAATCAATCAATCAATCAATAATTAAATAATGTTTGTGGTTTGTTCTCCAAACATTTTAAATCTTGCCTCGAACAGATGCATCATATATAATAAATATTAAAAAAAAATAAAAAAGCTTTTTGGCAAACAGTGCTACTTCTGTTTTCCAGTCTAATGCTAATATTTAAATTTCGGATGTGCTTTATTTAAATCTTCACTGAGCTATTGAAAATATACTGTTCAACCTAACCCGTTCAGTCCCCTCTACCTCCCAAAGCTGTCATTAAGTATGCTAGAAAAATGAACAATGTATTTGTGCATTTCATCTGTTCCACCCTGGTGTGTTCCTCTCGACAACTGCTTCTCTGGTAAGTGTCAACAACAGAAAAAGCTACCTAATATTTCTGTCAAACTACTTCAGAGGTAATGCAA